>NC_056732.1:510777918-511077918 GCF_019279795.1 Protopterus annectens
CACACACAAGATTTCTGCCTCTCACCTGATTGTACTAAACTACTCATCAATATATACACCCACACACTCACCTGAGATCACTCATCTTTCTGTATGCATTCACTTATGCAGCCATACACACATGCATGCGTGCACACACACACACACACACACACACACACACACACACACACACACACACACACACACACACACACACACACACACACACGCGCATGCACACATACACACACACACACACACACACACACACACACACACACACACACACACACACACATACAAACATGCTCTTTGTCCTCTCACCTGCTTGTACTAACCTCTTCATCCATATACACACCCATGAACTCACCTGAGATCACTCATCTTTCTGTATGCATTCAAATATGCAGCCATGCACACTTGCCTACACACACACACACACACACACACACACACACACACACACACACACACACACACAGTTAGGTTATGGTCTACATTTCAAAAACTATCTTCAGAAAACATGTCTTGATGCTAAATGATATTTCGACATATTTATATTTCACTCAGACTTTTAAGCACAGGTATAGTGTGAATATTGCACTTATCTTACTGATGGATGATAGGTATTCAGGTATTCTAAGCAAATATATGGCAATGTAAAAAATATGGGCTTGTAACAAGGATGAGATGGGTTTTATTTAACAAATCAGAAACACTGAGCAGCATACCTCTCTTCCTCTGCTGCTCGTCAAGGCTGTTAATCCGCTCGATGCTCGTTACACTATTCTGGGCTCTGTCCACATCATCCTCATCACCTGAAAAAATAAAAGAGCAACTATGAATGACATAGTCTTCAAAATATCAGGGATATATATATTGCTCATATCTGGTTCTGAAAAGTTTACTTCTAAAGAGCATCAGATAATCACCAAACACATTTTGTTATGCTATACACAGGTTTTTAAATCTTTGAACATAGTTCAGAGGATATGAGATTCAAATCTGCAACTCTAATATACATCCAAATTCTAGCCTTGATACCTACCTGTCTAGCTAATCCATCTTGATTAAGAGTATGTGTTTGTGAATGCAATGAAAAGACTTGGGGTTATGACATCATCTGGATGGGGATGTGCTACTAATATGACTTAGGATTTCAAAAAATGAACACGTGCTAGGCATGTAGGTAAATAATTAGCAAGAATGAATTCATGTCAGCACTGTGGTCACTGCCATTAAAAGCAATGGAAATCCTTCATCCCACTGACAGTAGGACAGTGGGACAGGGTCATGTATCACAGAGCTTCTGTTAATGGACATAAAAGGTGCTGTACATCACGGACTCAGTAAGGTATATGAAAGGGCTACATTTAAAGATATTCCTTGGCAAAGAGCACATCACAAATCAAATGCATACATCAATGTATCTCCCTGTTCTACATTTCAGCTGTAACTTTGACCATTTGATTCCCTTAAAAGATAAGGATGAGGTGGTTACTAAAGTGAATTTATAAATGAATGACTAAACAATACTTGTTAGCACTTTTGAAAATAATACTATATTGCGCAAAACTTTGTAAGACATATAACAGTCTGTTGGAAATTTCACACATAACCCTGCACTTAAAGAGATGCTGTTAACAGAACAGTATGGACTATAAATATTGTCATAGGAATCTGCCAAATAACAGAAGTATTCATAACCATACACAAAATAAACATTAATATCAATAAACAGTTATGCAGAGAAGAATATTGGGCTCTGTGAAATAAACTCAAGATAACAATATAATAATGTTTCCCCTATGTGAATATGAACCGATAGCACTTGAAAAAAGAGGCACTGTGGCCAGTTTCCTTACAGGCCAAGCTAACAGGGATCATATGTCCCTTCTTAACAAACAGATACTGCATGTATTTATCCCTATTCCTGTGGATAAAGGATGAATATGGAAACTACTGACAGTTATTGGTCATTATAATCCAAAGAAATAACAGCTAGCAACACATAATTGAAAACATAGGTGTAATCAGTTGGACATTCATTCTTCTTGGCTTAAACAAATGGGATTGTAATAAGAATGTTCAGTTTATTAGGAGGAATGAAGTAAAGAAGTGATTTATAAGTTAGAATTACTATTCAGACATATACAACTAGAGCAGATGATACTGTTGTAGTTTAGCAGATAACTATGAAATGCATAGCCATTGGTGGCCTAGGTGCTATAGGTGTCAGTGCTACATGACTATACTGGTTGCATGAAATGATGTCATTATATGTTGGAAAACAGAGGTACATCTACAAAGTTCAGAATTATGTATACATTAATAAATAAATTAACAGCATGAGAATAGAACCACATACTTATCTGGAGAGAAGTCACCAATTCTTATTAATTATCCTGATGAGTTAATTGTCAGAACAGCTACTTAATCAGTATAAAACCCATTTATCTGATATATTTGGGACACAGCTATAGCTCTAAATTCCATAGGAATGTTCAGCTATATATAAGATTGTGATACTGTATTATCCACTGGCTGTCTCCACACCTCGGTGATCTTCCCACAAAGCTCCTCTGCATCCCTCCAGTGCAGGTTATTGTAGCAGTGGCAAACCTGCACTCCAGTCCAGTAGATCCCCATATGTCATCGGTGCTCCCTCTCAGTGCTGTTACAAATGTCAATTATCGCAAGGTTCCTTTGCCTGGCACTCATCTGCTCCACTCCAGCATACACAGTCAGTATTTGTGAGGTCTCCTCCTCTGTACTGGGCACCCAGACACATCAAAGCCTTCTGGAAGTATTCATCTCAATAATGTTAATACTCTAATGGAAAATGTGGTAAAACTGGAAAAATGTTCACTGAGATCCCACTTAGATTGCATGTAGCAATGGGCTGATCTGTAACTGCATCATAATCAATATTTAAAAGTGGCACTTATGTCATGTTATCAGATCACTGGAAGATAATAGGCACATGCTACACATGGTCCCATTTATAGATACCTATTACATACTTGCACGGAGCACCTTCCCTTTATGGCAGGCTATTGGTTAATGTGCCAAATTTCAAGAGCTTATGTCAAGGTGCATAAATGGGATTTCAAAACCTGGAATTTTAATGAACCTCAATTATGTATGGTGCAATAGGTACTTAAAGGTGGGTGCACATTAGATGCTCTTACTTTCAGTTATACCCAAGTCATAGGTAGCTGATAAGATAAATTGGCACTATACCTCCTAACCTCTTAGAGCAAGAAATCTGGACAAAGCCTTAAATAAAGGGGGGACAACAGCCCCCAAAAAGGACATTTTTAAATATTGCTCTTACAAACTTAGAAAATAGGTAGAGGTTTTGCATTAGCATGAATTTTCTGGAAGGTATGAAGTCTGAAACTCAAATGTCTGTCATAATTTTCTGACTTAAATCTTCAATGATTTGCTAGAAAAACCACAATTTCATGAAAAATAGACCAAAAATATGTGGCAAAATCTGGACATTCTGCAAAAATAGGTACAGTTGAGAGGTGTGATTGGCACCTGCTTGCATTTCTATTTTGGGGAATATTACCTCTGATGACATTACTTATTCTGAAATGTACCTGTTTAGATTGATTTTATTGAAAATGTGTGCTTTAAGACAAATGCTTGTCACTTATTGGAATACTGTTTGGTTTACCTTTATGAATGCAGGTATTGTCATTTGCATTAAGGACTGCATTGATTTCCTATATGCAGTTGTATAGACAGATTAATATAACAAAAGAGAACAGCACATAAAGACAGATTTATGGATTAGCCATATATCTTGTGGGTGACTCCATACACTCTGTGGTGTACTTACAGAAACCTACAGGTTCCAGCATTATCCGTATGTATTATCCTTCTGCTGTTGTGGATGTTTATTCACCGATGCTTCTTAACACAAGTTTTATCACTACTGGCTCAATATAAAAAGAATCCATTATCTCTGCAGCCTGATTAAAGATAATAGGGTTTTCCAATGCTTTCTGTAAATTGTTCAACTGATAATTTGTATAGTATTTTAAGGTAAAATACATGCAGACTCCTCTGGCATGATGCTGTTGATTTTGGACTCTATTCAACAAATATGTATGGTATGCGGTTTAAATCCCACAGATAACCTGTAGACATATCATACATTATGTTTATTTTACATCTGTTATGTATGCAGGCATTGTTGTAACTTTTTATATGTCACATTACTATATGTCACAGTCAGAGTTTCATAGACGTTTGCATTGCACAGGAATACATAGTGTTAATGGTGACATAAGCTGTCCACATAATCATCTGCATAACTGGGCCCCCACAGGAATATGATAATGTGCATATCACTGTCTTTCAGATGGCAAACAGACCTAGGGGTGACAATTTCTCCCCACAGGAAAATGAGATTATTTATTTATTTATTTATTTGCAGTTGGTTTACCAGGATACTCCATTGGGCCAAAATGAACCCATTTTCAATGAAGTCCTGGGGAAAAAAGCTCCAGAACATATAGATTACAGTAGGTATTAGACATACTTAAACATTGTTAAAGTCACAGTAGGCAAATCCAAATGCAATGAACAACAATTACAATTAGTGTAAGTATTAAAAAAAAACTGATGGCAGATTATAAGGGATTATACATAAATTCAAAATTCTACTAAAGTTATTTCATAAAGAGAGTTCAACATATGAGAGTGTAGAGCATTCTTACATATTCAGTAGTAATAAACAGGGAAGTGGGAGTTATGGATAATGAGAGAGAGAAATCAAGGGTGTAAGCAGGAGTAAGAGGAAATGGGGATATTCAGTGTAGTTAAGTAGGGAGGGAGCAAGAGCATTCCCACTGGGAAAGTAGGTGTGAATGAAGAGATTTTTTGAACATAAAATGGTTAGAGGTAGTACGGATAGATGAAGGTAGAGAGTTCCAGAGGCGAGCTAACCCATGTGAGAGAAGATATGTGCCAGGTGGATGGGTTGGTTTGTATACTTCTAATAGATTTTGGTTGTTGGACCTTAATGTTCTATCAGGTATGCATGTATGTGCATTTTAAAAACAGAAGAGAGGGAGGGACAGAGGGAGGGGTTGAAAATAAGTTTATGAGCAAGGGATAGTTGTGTATAGGAGAGCTGATGGGGTAGTTCTAGCCATTTTAGTTGTTGGAGAGAGGAGCAATGGTGGGTGTAAGACTTTTGGTTGGTAGCAAACTTGGCTATTTTATTGTAGCAGGAGGAAAGTTGTTTTTTCAGGGAGATTTGTAGATTAGTTAGTAGTGGAGCTCCATATAGAAGGGAGGGAATAAGAAAGGAAGTAGAGAGAGTGATTTTAGTGGCAGTTGTAAGGTAGTTTTTTTGTCGATAGAGCATCCCTAGTTTTTTATAGGTTTTTTTAATATTTAGTTGTAGATGGGAGTTGCATTTTAGTTGGTTATCAATTTGGACTCCAAGTAATGTGGTCTCTGTCACTAGTTCCAGAGGAGTGTTATTCTCACTAGTAATTGAGAAAGAGTTTGTATTGAGAGAGTTGAGTTTAGAAGGGGTGAATATCATTAATTTGGTTTTAGTGGGGTTGAGTGCTAGGTGATTTGTTTTCATCCATAGTTCAATTGTAGAAAAAGCATCCTGAGTTAGTTTTATGAGAGTAGGGATATTTGAGGCTGTGCAGATAATGGTCGAATCATCTGCATATTGGATGATATTGGAGAGAGGGATAGCTTTGTGGAAATCATTTATAAATATATTGAAAAGGAGGGGACCTAATATGGAGCCTTGGGGGACACCAGTCAGGGTGTTAAGAAATGAGGAGGTTGCCTTTTTCCATTTGACTGCTTGATGTCTATTAGATAGGTAGCTAGAGAACCAGTTCAATGTAGAGGAGGACAGGTTAAGTTTGGAGAGTTTGGTTAGAAGCAGACTATGTGATATAGTATCAAAGGCTTTAGAGAGGTCAAGTAGAAGGGTAGAGACAATTTGGCCAGAGTCTCGGGCGCTATTTACAGTTTCTAGAAAGGAGAGGAGGGCTGTCATAGTGCTGTGATTTGGTCTGAATCCATGTTGTGTAGGAGAAAGTAGGTTGTTATCTATGAGATATGGTAGGAGTTGAAGTTGGATGCACCTTTCCAAGAGTTTAGAAATGGGAGATAGGATAGCAATGGGGCGGAAGTTGGAAACATTGTTGTTATTGCCACCTTTATGTAAAGGTATGATGAAGGCCTTTTCCAGATTTGGGGGACCATATCTTCTTGAATTGAGTGGTTGATTAGTATGCTAATGGGGTAGGCAATTGCTTCAGCCGCTAAGCTAAGAAAGTAAGGAGGTATGTCATCAGGAGCATTGGTGCATGGTTTTAGTTTCTGAAGGAGTTTTTGTATGGTAGATGTCAGTTGCATCCTTAAACACCTTACAATGAAAAGGTGATTTGAGATTCAGTCTATATATTTAATCATTTTTGTAATGTTATATGGATTGAGCTTTTTATATTTACTATCACCATTTGTTTATAAGGTTACTATCCCCTTTTTCAATAATTTTTAATATGTCCTTAGGATTTCTGTTGAATTAAATGTTCGTATATTTATTACTAAACAGGTTTTGAATGTGTATCGATATTTGTTTATTTTTACTTTTATTTTTATTCTAATAACATTTTTGTAGGATGTTATAATAATTTATTTTCATTGGGTTTTAAATGTTGGGTTAAATGTTGTTTGAGCGGCATTTTAACTTAATTTAATTTAATAAAATTAGATAATTGACTGCTCAATTATTTGTATAAATAGTTGGTTTTACTTTAATTAAATTTTGTCTGATGAAGGAGTGACACTGTGCACTCCGAAAGCGCTAATAAAACTGAGTTGTTTTTATATATGGACTTTTGGATTGCTCTTTACTACCTCGCCTTTGTGTTTTAATAGTTTGTTTTGTTTTTTGGAGTTAGTTCATACTTATCCAGATAGCCATATATATATATAATTACAAATGTGTACTACTTCCAATTTCCACTGTCATGGCAACCACCCACTATAAATCCTTACAGCATGTGGGCGTGGTCCCTTTACATTTCCTGTGTGATGGACATCCTTCCTGTGTGTGGGCATCAGTGTTACATACAGCAGGTAGCAATACCTCTTACAGGTGAACCTGCACACTCAGAGTGGCAACATATTTGTAGCAGTATCAGGAACTACAGGCAGACTGTGAGTAGAGTTGTGTTATGCTTTGTATAGTACTGGCGTTACAGGGTGTGTGTGTGTGTGTGTGTGTGTGTGTGTGTGTGTGTGTGTGTGTGTGTGTGTGTGTGTGTGTGTGTGTGTGTGTGTACATACTAGTCTACCTTGGAATGCAGTCTGTCTGCATAGCTCACTACTGTGGGCCTATTCTCTTGTTGGACAGAGGTATGCCTATCATGTGTTGTCCGTCCACCACACAGGTCCTGTGTCAGATATTACACTGGTAGTGTGTGTTGTATGCTATCAGTACATGACTACATCCATTTCTGTTTCTAACTGAATTCCCTGACTAAGGGTATGTTGCAGACTATCCTGTAACAAAAGCACCTTGCTTAGTGTATGGCAACAGTGTTCCACATATGTGCCTGTGTTCCAGCCTCTGTCCTCTATCTACATACCAAGCTTTGCACATATGTCATGCTGTTGGGGGTTGTTCTGTAGTGGGCTGTGAGTACATCACACTGCCATTGCTGCCATTAGTCCACTGCTATTGTATCCCCCACACATACAGTGGGGCTGGGGCCATATAGGTGTTGGCGTCACCTACACAATACATGTGTGCCCTTATGCACTCCAGAGGCCAGTGTATGTAACAGTAGTATACGGGCCTGTATTATTGAGTCTAGGTGGGGAGCACCATAAATGACCTAGGCTGTTACAAAATGTGGGGGTATCAGGGGTGAGCCACAAGGTATCTGGATGTACAGTACAGTATACTTCACCTATATTGACATTACTTACGTGAATTGGGGTACTGCAAGCCTACTGCCTCCTGCCATACAGACTGTTCTGTTTGTCAGTGTGCTCATGATGGTGTCAGTTATGCCTTGTTATGTACCAGTTACAACCCATTTGATCACAAAACGTCTTTAACTCCTACTGAGTTTGTACAGAATGTAGATAGAGGCTGCTGAACTACACACCTGCAGTACATACTGTTGATTGTTTGGTATCCTGTGGCCCAGTCTGTCTTCACTATTGTACAATCTGAAGGGCTTGGCCTGGACAGCAACAATTGTGAACCTTTACAGACTACTGTATTAGTGTAACTGTTTCACAGTTGCAGTACTCTGTTTATATGGTTGTCAGTATCTGAACAGCTATATGACATGGCATATAGAACTGTTATAGTACACAATTAAAGGATTCCCATTTCTGTAAACCTATGACCTTTCTATAGGTATATGTTGCAGGCAACGATTGACATTTGTATGGGTGGCCCATACAGTGTCCAGTTGTTCAGGTGTTAACTGTAGGCATAGTGGCTATTCCATATTGTGTGCACCTTCTACATATGTATCTTACTGTACATATATCTGTGTGTGTATGTGTAGTCACATGTATATATATATATATATATATATATATATATATATATATATGGGTTCATGTCTTTCGATCGACAACTCACTATATTGACATCCACTTCACCAACATCTGAAATACTCGACACCGCAAATCACGGACATTTAACAGGTAAGAGATTTAAATTTAGCTAATCATGCCTACCAGACATGCATAACACTGCCATACTTACTAAAACATGGTAGGCATGATTAGCGAATTTAAATCTCTTACCTGTCCGATTTGTTGGTTTCGTGATTTCAGATGTCGCATAGTGAGTTGTCGACGTGTGGCACCACTATATATATATATATATATATATATATATATATATATATATATATATATATATATATGTGTGTATATATATATATATATACATATATCTATCTATATATATATATATATATATATATATATATATATATATATATATATATATATATATATATATATATATATATATATATGTATATGTATATGTATCTGCATATCTGTGTCTGTGTA
Source organism: Protopterus annectens (assembly GCF_019279795.1). Taxonomy (NCBI): domain Eukaryota; kingdom Metazoa; phylum Chordata; order Ceratodontiformes; family Protopteridae; genus Protopterus; species Protopterus annectens. Next base: position 510,787,000 of record NC_056732.1, read on the forward strand.
TCTGTATCCTGGGGATGTTGATGGCTTCCACATATTACATGTCTTATGGGAGGCAGACTGTACTTGATAGTGTATTGCAGGGCGCACATATTTGGCTGTGGGGGCGTGCCTATTCGTAAAAGACGTATAGTGTGTGGGGCCTCTCAACCCCATTAATGGTGCATGTGGACATATGTACATTTGTTAATCTGCCATTGCTATCTACAAATGTATGGCCATATATACTTATATAGATATATATATCTGCTAACATATATATAACTATGTCCGTATATACCTACATAGATATATATCTGTGTACGCATTTGTAACGTGCTGTGTGTATGTAGACATATAGGCGTAGACACATATATGTGTCGATTTAGGCATATGCATGTATATATGTGCATACATAGTGATATATATGTATATAAAGTTAGAAAAACAAACAAAAAAAAATATATATATATATATATATATATATATATATATATATATATATATATATATATAGACATATATAGATATGTTGTATCTGTTTAGATTTTAATATAGTTGCCAACACAGACATCTAGGTGTTGGTATACATACTCTGTACTGTTACATGACAGGGACAGGACTGGATGATATGTTTCTGAAAACATTGAACTTCTGTGTATCTGTCATGGCTTAGTGGTACATCACTTTATGTAGGGTCCCTGGTTAGAGCCTTGCAAGAGCTGTTTATTTTGTTGCTGGGCAGAACACTTAGGGGTGGCTCAATGGCTAAGGTGTTTGCCTTACAAACACAAAGCACAGGGTTTGAGTCTCACAAGGGATAATTGGCTAGGCTTAAAATGGCTCACAAGGGCAGTTAGCTTAGTACTAACCTATGAACCTATGAACTATGAACACAGCCCATTGGATACAGAGTGACTAAGGTACTTTAAAGCAGTTGTAAGCAGGTTTGTGTGGGTTTGCACTAAGCTAAGCATTGCCTACACAGGTTAAGCAATTTAGAAGCTAACCGAGTGTATGAAAAAGTAAGCGGAGGTTAAGAATGCTTACCATCGCGCAAACCCATACAAACCCACGCAAACCTGCTTACAACTGCTTTAAAGTACCTTAATCACTCTATATCCAATGGACCGTGTTCTGCCCAGCAACAAAATAAACAGCTCCTGCAAGGCTCAAAACCAGGACCCTGCTCACCATACACAAAGTGAGTTACCACTAAGCCATGGCAGGTATGTATAATCATGATGTTTTCACATACATATCATCCAGCCCAGGTATTCAACACTACAGGGAATGTATTCCACCCTGTAGATGTATGTTTGTATATATGTATATGTATATATATATATATATATATATATATATATATATATATATTTAAATGGATATAACATATCTATATATGTAGATATAGCTATAGAAATATATATATATATATATATATATATATATATATATATATATATATATACATAGATACGCATACATCTATAGATATATATGCATGCATCCATATGTCCACATATATACAGCACTAAAAGCACATATACGTAAGCATATATATGGTTCACATTTCAAAGGGAGAAAATCATGTCTTTGAAAGCTTGAAGGCTGAAAGTATGTTTTCAACATTGCACAATCTTGCAATAAATGCATCGAGTGTGCAATGAGTGAATGTCACTATGCATTCGCTCATTGCAGATTCGGCAATTTGGGTGCAGATGGCACTATAGTGGGGATGGGGAAAATTTGCCTTTCCCCACTGTAGTGTGAACTCTGAGTTAGTATATCAAAGTAGGGTGGTTGTGGGGGCCAGCCCCCCAGATGGGGGGTGCAGGGGGGCTTGCCCCCTGCATTACGATATGTATTCCAACTTGTAGTTCGAGAATCAGCTAAGCTGCTTTTAGATTTGCTGAATTTTGAACTGTGGTGCAATTAGAAATGACGGATTGGTCCTTTCAGTTCACAGAAAGGGCTGTTCAAAGAAATGATTGTCTCCCTTTCAAAGGTAAACACAAATATATCTATATAGGTATATATGGACATACATGTAGATGAAATTGGGAACATAACCACAACATATATGTCCACATGCACCATTGATGGGTTTGAGAGACCCAAACAACATACATCTGGCATGGATAGGTATTTCCCCCCACAGCCAAACACGTCTGGCCTGCAATACACTACCAACCTTAGCAGATCCCATAACCAGGACCCTACACGACAAGAGTAGTACATATTAACAGTACTCCATCCCACCTCTAGAATGTCAGGCTGGCATTACTAACATATCATGCAGCACAGTCAAGTCAAGTGTCATGCTTGGGGGAATCCCCTGGTCAGGCGCAGTAAGTAGCTGGGATCCCTCATACGATCCAACAGGCCTACACCTGACAATGGATTCACCAATGTTGGCAAGGATGACCACAAATCCACCATGTCAGCTGGGAACTACCACCCAGTCGCCTGATGACCCTGGTCTGCAGGGACATGGAACATATCAACAACGAACCCATGGCCAATGTCACTGGTAATCTTAACACATGGGACCCGCCAATGTTGGACTTGTCAAAGGCAGAGAATACAACCTGAACCTGGTATACTTCCCCTGATGACAGGTCTAGATGAGGGTTAGGAGGTGCACAATACCTATGTAGATCATAGCAGGATTTTGTACACTATCCCACATGTAGGAATGTGTGTAGATGTTAATGGATCTACCTCCGTTCACAGAATATGTTTCCACCAGGACTGCTTGGCAAATGCCAACATTCCACAGGTGCCATCCCATGGACATACAGTCCTTCACAGGTCATAGATGTGTTAATGCCCTCCTCCACACTGTAGAGGTGTGCAGCACTACTGGGTTGTAATAACTCACTGGGTGTGGCTGTTGAGGACACATCCGCCATCATTGCAGTTACTGTTGCGTCTATACCCCCACATAGCTGTCTATAATACTGTACAGTGTATATCAGGTTGTTAGTTGTTGTTTACACCATTCACAGTAGTTGAGCACCTCACACCCTCCTAAGTGTAGGGCTATGCCACTGGCATTGGCACACTCATGTTACTGAGGTGAGGATCGCAGTAGAGTGAGGAAAGGGACATACACCCTGCTGTTAGCATGTTCAATGTCATCCACATTGCAGACTGCATATATAGCAATGTGTGGTTTTGCCTATCCTGTCTTGGTGGGATTACATGGGCAACAGATGTGTTACCTGCATGGGGACATACCTCCATGTGTACAGTCTTGTATCTGTGCTGCATCCAAACCAAAGGCTCTGTGTGTTGTACCCAGCCTTGTCATGTGTACCACCCACTACACTTACTGGTGTCCACTGTAGAAGGACTGCTAACAACACTACACGCATCAGCCATGTGGCACATGGGCAAACACAACACAATCAGAATAGATAATGGTGAAAACAATACAACATTGTTAATTACAACTATAATGCATCATGGCTGCACAGCTACACCTTCCAAGATATTAGCATTTCACTTTACTGTTGACAACATGCTACACAGCATTGCATTGCTACACTGTTGTACAGTCACCCTGTATATCAGCACCATGTTAGCCTGTACCTGCATCGATGTTACAGATGACAGGATGTGGCACAGGTATCATCATATGCACAGGGTGTGTTGTTGGTTTGCTAGAAGCCTAGGCTGAGCCATAAAATTGACAATGTGTGTGTGTGTGTGTGTGTGTGTGTGTGTGTGTGTGTGTGTGTGTGTGTGTGTGTGTGAGGGGGCTGAGTACTGTTATGGGCCAATGGTGATGTCATGTGTGCAGGTATGTGGTTGCCCTAGGTTTGTTGTTTATGTGTGTGTGTCTATATGCACACAGTTCCACCATGTGGCTACCCTATACACGGATTTGTGAGACAGCTGTAGAAAGTACCTGGCAGAGTTTGCAGTTCACCATCTCCAGCCACGGACACGGGACCTGTGCCTGGCAGGGGTGCTACAGGCAGTATCAGGTACAAAGCCAGATTGGGTACTGTCCCCTGAGATTGACAGATGTCCACTGGATCCAGGTTCCTCCTGGGACTGGCCAGAGCCACGTCCACGTGGTCTGCTATGACGGTCTGTGGACAGCACCCCCCACAGTGCTGGGGCTGGTAATGCCACTACAGGAGCGACCTCCAGCTGCTGGTGTTGCTGGCATATGTCCAAGTGGCCAGCGCAACCATCCCACCCCTGTCCTGATGCATGGACATGACATTGTTGATGAGATCCAATATCTCACCCCACCATCTATCCATGACCTTGGTGTAATTACGAATGGCATCTGCTAGGTCATGTATGCTGTCTGTTACTGAGGTGTGATGAGCCCTCTGCACCCTTAGACCCTGTCTGGTGTACCGTTCCATTCATGCCTGTGCCTTCATGACAGCCTGGAACATGCATGTGGTTGATATAGATGTGGCACATCTGCCAGGGGCATGATGACCAGCAGTGCTCCGATGAGCGCTACTGAACATCTGCCTATGTGGTACCCCACTGAACATCTGGCTATAGCTGCTATGTCCTAACACACATGCCATAGATTCCACACTGTCCTGGCCAATGCCAACTGTAAACTGTCTTTCAGCTATGGCCAACGGATATGAGGCAGTATCACACACAAAGCTGTAATTACACACATGTCAGCATTCAGGACATGTGGTGCTCAATAGCATGCAGTGCAACTGTAGTCATTCCCCATTACCAACATTATACATGGCTGTGATGCATGGCTTCTGTTAGTAAGTGATGGCCCTCCCCCTGGAACACACTGCACCCATGTCCACAGCATTGTTGTGCATCTGTTCAGCACCCTGGCATGTACTGTGCACCATACCTCACAGGTGTACACACCATTGCAGGATGTGTATCTGTGTATCAGTTATGTTTCCACTGCTGCTCCCAGCCTCTGAGTGTTTCTGGATTATATGTGAACACATGTTTTTAGTGAATTCCTGATGTGTTTTCACAGATGTCATCATCAGTGGTGCATGTATGAGAGATAGAATACCATTAGACCAACCACCGACACAATGTACTGTACCTATGTTGAGTGTAGAGACCATTATTGACATGGCACTCTCTTCCGTGACATGCCATGGCACAACACTACTGCATATGGCAACACTACACATACCTGATATGTGACATATGACCTTGGCAGTCAATTGCATTACAGGCCATATGTGTCAGTTGTGCAGATGCTGGTTGGTGGGTGCATATTTGTGCACACACATATCATGATGGTGTGTAGCAATAGCTGCTATGTGTGCTACTGCTGTCACTATACCTGGCAGGGGTATAGTAGCATGGGTCATCATCATGAGCCAGTAGTTGGTTGGTCAGGCCTGCAAATGTGTCCCCAAACCTGCATGTTTGCATGCTAAACATGTGCACAGCCTTTGGAGGTCATACAGTGCCATCACTAGTGCCATGGAGTCAGGGTTCTGTCTCCCGCACTTCCTGACCTTGACTGTGTGCAGATAGAGCCATTCTCAGTGGGTTTGTCTCTCTCCTCCAGTGCACTGTTGTGTTTCGGGATGACACACCCTCACCATCTCCTGCTACATTGCAAATGCTTGACATCTGTGGCCTACACATGTGTGTCATATTGCAGTATCCCAAACTAGGACCACCAAGTGTACTGGCATATTCCCTGTCAATGCAGGGAAAACATGCAGATGTACAGTGGCACCAGCATTGTACAGATGGGGATGTCATCCCTGGGTTGGGGTGAGGTGTGGATTGTGCAGCACATGCATCATAACTGCAACTTCCTGGACTTCCCCAACATGGTGCTAGTACATCAGATCATATTGCAACACATGGCTTTGGCAATGTCCCACCATTATGCAGGTCATATCTGTATTGAGCCCTGGCTGATGTTGCCTGTGGTACACATAGGTTTATAGGTGAGTACTGGTCTATTGGTCCTGGGGCCTACATAAGCCTAGCCACAGGGGTTCCCAGCCATGCACCACCCAATAATGTTATTCCCCTGTGCCCCTGTCATGCTGTGGCACAGATGTACTACCCAGGGTGAATTCCCCATTTCCCATCCAGTTGTCAAGTGTTTTTGTAAAGAGGGCCAATGAGTAGCATTGCCTGACATGAATGGGTCGTCTATCTCAGAGTGTGGGAATTCCCCAGGACAGGGCCCTATCCCTTCAGTATTTTCTGTGTAATGTGTTGATGAGGTTTAGGACCCTGGAGCATGTATTTGCAGAGGGAGTGGGATTTCTTTATGTGTAGCATGTTCAACTGCTCTGTGTATGACATAGCTGTGTATGTTAGGCAGATGTCAGCTGTGCCTGGACAATGTGTACTGGAGTGTAGCCACAGTTGTCTGAGATGGTCTGTGTATTGCATGTGTTTGAGGCTGGTAATCCCATTAGTGAGGTGTGTGCTCTGTCAGTGAGCATGTACAGCATGCATTATGGGTAGGTGTGTTAGATGAGTACATGGCCTACACCTTAGCTATGACATGCACAGTGAATTGCCAAGCATAACCTTAAACCATACTCACCAGCATCCCGCTGCTGCCTTGCTGGTGGTATCTCAAAGGTACCTACATTGAGATGAGATAGAGTTGATGTCACTGGCCACAGCTGTGGCATTACTACAGGGTGTGTGCAATATTACAGTAAAAAGCAGCTGAAGTCCACAGTACTACAGATTATGCATAACTGCTTATTAGTACTACACAGCAACAGACTCCACATCTCACATATGCATGATCTACCTGTACAGATGCATACACAACAGTGGTCTACTAATATGCCCTGGAACCTTACATGCATGCGCCATGTCTGGTGTGTGGGTAGCACCCACCTCCATGACTATATATGTCTGTAGCTCTTGTGGGTGGGCAGGTGCCACCAGGCTCATGAGCAGCTCCTCCACTCTGGTGAGGGGGGGGCGGATGTTATGCTCCCCCATTGCAAGGTGGTCACCCTGCATGGCAGCAGCACGGTGACGTAGATGGTGGAGCAGGTCACTACAATGATGGCGGACCTGCTCATATGTATGGCTGTGCATCCCCACCTCATTCACCCTGCGGACCACATTGTTCCCCACGGAGGTCCACTCAGTCTGGTCCTGGCTTATCCTTGAGAGCAGCAGCTGGTAGTGCTGGATGATGCTGGTGAGTATTATGTCATTCTCAGTGGCACTGTAAGTGGGATTCCTTGGGTGCACCATACTCCCTGAAAGGCATAAAGATGGAAATATGTCTGAGCAACTCATATGGCACGTTTACCATAATACAATACACATATCAGTCTCCCATGTATTCAAAGGGGATCCAGTGTCTGTCAGCCTGGGATGACATGCTCGACAAGCCACGTTGCTTCGCTAGGGACGGCTTGCACCTGTTACCACTGGGCTTTTGGATATTGGCAAAGGCTCTTGCCACCCCCATAGTGCCTTTTTTAGGCAAGGCTCAAAAGTCAAACCCACCCCCATAGACAGCACAAGGAACAAGACACTAAGGGTAATGCTGCTAAATGCCAGAAGTCTTAACCTCAAGATGCACACACTCGAAGCTCTCCTCAGTATGGAGAACATCGATATCTGTGCAGTGACAGAAACCTGGTTCAAGGCTCCAGAGAGCACCCCAACACTACCAGGCTATACCTCATATCATGCTTTTTGGCCCCAAAACCCAGACCGAACCACAAAAGGAGGGGGAGTTTCCAGATTTATCAAGGATATCCACACCTCCAGGTTAGTGGCATTGCAGTATCGGAGACCATCCATGTGCAACTAACAGTGGGCAAGACTGCTTTTCAGTTTATAGCATCCTACAGACCACCCTCTCAAAGTCAGGAATCCCATTCGGCTTTCCTGAAAACATTGGAGAACATGAAGATCTCTCCGAACACCATTATATTGGGTGACTTCAACTACCCAAACATTGACTGGAAGCACTACTCAAGCCCCAGCACCTTAGCCCAAAGATTCCTGGAAATTATAAACTCAAATGCTATGGAACAACTAGTCACCACTCCTACAAGAGGGGACAACATACTAGACCTGATCATTACCAACATGGGGACTCTATGCTCCACACCAGAAGTATATCCCTCATTGGTAAGATCAGACCATAAATTAATTTCACTGGATGTCCACATCCCGACCCCACCCCAGCCCAGAAAACCACAGTGAAAAACTTCTCAAAAGCGAACTTCTCACTTCTCAAAACCAAAGTGGAATCCTTCAAGGCCCCAGGGCCAGTGGAAACTACAGCCCAAACTGCAGAATCCTATATAAATGCATTCTACGGACATCTCCAGGAATGCATGGATCATGCTATCCCAAACAAAACCAAGACCCAATCATCCAAAGGCAGGCGTCCAGTCTGGTGGACCCTGCCATTAATAAACTGTACAACAGAAGGAGGAAGCTACTACATGATAGAGCAAAATCCCTAATAGGGAAGGCATCTCTGATCAGTACTAGCAAAAATTACGATCCCTCATAAAATCCTCCAAGGCCAGCTTCGAGAGAAAAATTGCACAGGACACCAAAGACAATCATAAGGCTTTTTTCAGTTATGTTAGAAACCTGGGATGCAACTCCCAGACTTGTTCTGAGATGATTCTAAATGACAAAAAATACACTGAACCCACAGACATCGCCAATATCCTGGCAGACAGGTTCAGTGCAAACTTCTCCCCTCCCAAAAGAGCAAGTATCTATCCCGGCAGAGGGCTGCCTTCCAAACATCTCAGATGCTCAGGTGAAGGCTGCCCTCTCCAAAGCAAAAAACTCTGCTTCCATGGGACCAGATGGCGTCCCAGGTTGCGTCCTACATGAACTACAAGAGGAACTAATCCCTCAAATAAAACAGCTATACAATCTCAGCCTCACTACAGGATATGTGCCCACAGAATGGCGTACAGCAACAGTGGTCCCACTCCACAAACTTGGAGCCTCTATGGACCCTGGAAACTATTGTCCCATAAGCCTGACTAGCTTAGTCTGCAAGGCTATGGAGAGGATCATCATGGAGCTCATAAACAAAGACATTGGGGACCTACAGACACTAGATCCTACCCAGTTCAGCTTTGTCAAGGGCAGATCCTGCCTTTTGAACCTGGTTGACTTCTTTGAAACAGTCACCAAAGCCATAGATGAAGGGAAGGTAGTCCACACAGCCTATCTGGACCTTGCAAAGGCATTTGACACAATACCCCACTCAGGCATCATAGATAAGCTATCCAGCTTAAATATAAACCCCTATGTCACAAGATGGGTCGCAAACTGGCTCAAAGACAGAACCCACAGAGTGAGAGTTGCTGGAGCCAAGTAAGACTCGAAACCGGTCACAAGTGGCATCCCACAGGGTTCTGTCCTGGGACCACTCTTGTTCAGTATATACTTTTCCGAGGTACAGGCAAACGTGGGAGGACTATGGCTCACCAAGTTCGCAGATGACTGCAAACTGGGCACCATAATCAACTCTCCAGCTGACACAAACATCCTTCAAAAAGGTCTCACAGAGACAGATAACTGGTGCCAGCACCATGGTTTAAAGCTAAATGCCAAAAAATGTATAGTCATACCCTTTGGCAAAAAAATGTGCCCACAAATTACCACATAGGCGGAAACCCATTAAGTACAGAGAAAGTTATTAGGGACCTGGGGACCCAAGTTGATAGCAATCTCTCCTTTGAAAACCACATTGCCAAAGTGGTTAGAAAGACCTTCTACATAGCCCACCTCATCACGAAGGGTTTCACATCTACATCAAGAGAGGTAATCGTGCCCTTTATTCATCCCTCATCAGGCCCATCATAGAATACAATGCCCCTTTTGGGATGTACCTTACCCGACACCTGCAGCAATTAGAAAGACCCCAAAAGTATCTCACCAAGAGGATCAAGGGTCTCAAACAGATGCCATATGCTGCTCGGTTAAAAAGCTCCAGCTCTACTCAGTTGCATACCGCCTACTGAGGCGATCTATGCCTGACATACAAAGCTATGTCAAATCCAGAATTAATGGACATGCTCCACCTCAGTAAATCTAAATCCCTTAGAGCCACACGCTCGAGGGACTTGAACCTCAGCACAGAAATAAATAGAACTTGCTGGAGGGACAGGTTCATAACCCAGAGGCTCCATTCACTCTGGAATAGAATTCCAGTTCATGTGAGGCAGAGCACCTCACTGAATCTCTTCAAGAAGAATCTCGATAAGTGGATGGGGGATCGCAGGTTTGTCCCAGGGATTACTCCCGTGTCACTATTAGACAGAGGCACAGTAAACTAAACCTTAAAAAGGGCACAGTATACTCAAATCAAGGGCTGGCGTAAGCCATACAGAATCGGGCTAGGCTTATAATTGCCCCAGGGCAGATATCCTAGTATGAACCTATGAACCTAGGAACCACCACCATATCAGCTTCAACTTAAAGTTCACACAACGCAAGTGGTATGTCTCCGGTTTATCTACCACTGGGACATATATTGTATTGTACAGCACTTTCTGCTACGTGTTTATAGACATGCTCCCTGTGGGGACATTAGAGTTGCTGGGCTGTTACAGAGTATTTCACCTGCATGCCATTGTCACTGCCACTATGTTTCCACATATGCATGTAGTATGCTTGCTATGTGATTGCTACACATCTGCCATTCTGTGTTATTAGGGATATCTATGCATGCTGTTGGACATGTTCTGGGATTGTGTGGACTATTACATCCCACATATGTTCCATGACAGTTACACACCAGTATGTGTAGGGGTTATTTACCAGCAGGAACACCTCTCCCACCTAATGTGCACATATTACCAGTCCACATCACATTCGTGACCCACCATGGAACCTCATTATCTACTGTTCCGGCACTACCTTCATGTGGAACCACCTCAGGGGTTGGTGTCCCCCTCCCATGGAACACACACAGACATATATCTGTCACCCAGTTAGGTCCAGGGTCTTGTGCATAGGGAGCTCCACAGAGACATGGGGTATGTGCTACATCACCTGGAGGCATGCAGTACACATACACAAGGTTAGACATGCATGTTCCTCCTGCTCAGCCCACAGCCCAGGCACCTTTATGACCATGTAGATGCTGTCGTGACTGTCCATGGGTGGGCATCATGTTCCTTTTTTTCCCATATGGGGACTCAATGGCCTCCACATTCCAAATGGAACTACCCATTTACAGTGTTTAACTACCACATGTGTCATATACTAGCCCTGCATGCTGTATTGTTTGTTACCCAACCAAACCTACATACCAATATGTGCCTAATACCCTTCACCAACATATATATCTCACCTTCTCAAACAATTGCGATGTGTTCCCAACATGGGTTACACACCACACTCCACACTCCATTTTGCAGCCATGTACTGGTGTGTAGATATGTTGTGTATTGATGTGTGATGTTCTTTCACACATGTCATGGTATATATATGTGTGTGTGTGTGTGTGTGTGTGTGTGTGTGTGTGTGTGTGTGTGTGTGTGTGTGTGTACCTATACGTGTCAGTATTATGTACATGTGTGTCTGCTTGTATGTATATATATATATATATATATTTATATACATATATATATATACATATATATATATATATATATATATATATATATATATATATATATATATATATATATATATATATATATATATATATATATATATATATATATATATATATATGTGCATATATGTGTAGATATCATGTATTGTTTATGCACCTATATATATGTATAACTGTCCGATGTTCTGTAGACATACACATCTGTGAATATGTATCACACATACATGTATCTGTATGTGGGGTGCATACAAACATCTGGTCCACACTCTTGTAACTCTCTTTACTTCACAGCTAAATTGTTCTGCCTTGCTGCAACACAGACAGGTGTCACATGTGAATACAGACTAACAGGGGGTATATATGGTGACAGATTTTAGATAAGCATATTATACTGCTATAGCAGTTGGGCATGCTATGACTGTCCTGGAGGTGGTGTGGCCTCACACCCATGTGTCTATCATGGCAATATTAATACCACCACCAGCCATTGACCACAGTAATGTACAGAACACAGATATCATGGGTCACATCTTTGCCATTCACTGCTGATCTGCACAGTTGACAGGTATGTCCCACTGCTGACAGGGACTGACATTATTGTCATGAGCAGTTATTGAGCAGAACATTGTTACAGGAACAAGTACTGATGGCACATATAAATCATGCCATATACTACATGCAAGTAAATACATATCTGTTTCACATACCTTTTATGTTTTTTTCCGCTGTAACAAATCCCTGAGCTTTGTTACTTTTATTAAAGTTATTTTTTTTCTTTCTCTCTCTCTCTCTCTCAGTCTCTCCAGTAGAGTGATTGAGCTGGTTTGAATAGATTGCAGCATGCTTTTGTAGGCATTGCACATGATCAGGTGATGGCCTCTGCACCAGTCAGTGTCCACCAGTTGTTAATTGCATGCAGCCTGCTGTGTAGTACTTCAGAAAACCACTGTCATGGCCACCCTGTACTATATATTGCTGACTTATGTGAGCGTTGCCCCTTCACCTTTCCAGTATAGATGACATCCTTCCTGTGTGTGGACATCAGTGTTACAGACAGCAGATAGCAATACCTCTTATAGCAGAACCTGCAGACACAGGCCAAATACACATTTGAGTAAGGTTCCAGACCTACAGACAGCGTGAGTAGTGTTGTTGTGTGCATTGTATCTTGCTGGTCTTACATGGTTTCTGTGTACATGGTACTTTTGCATGGAATGTTGTCTGTCTTCATAGGTCTCAACTGTGGGCCTATCCATATACCAGGAGGGTTGGCTATTAGGTTTTGTCTGTGCACCACACAGGTATTGTCCCAGATATATCAGTGGCATTCTGTCTGTTGAGCGCTATCAGTACATGGCTAAATACATTTGTATTTCAATGTCATATTCCTCCATAAGGGCATGCTGCAACAAATCTTGTAACACCAGCAATTTCTAGGGTGTGTAACAGCAATAATGCAAATATGGCCTTGTGCTCCTGCATCTGTCCTCCACATGTATGTCAGTCTTTGTCCTGCTGTGATACAGAAAGGGGTTGTTAGGTAATGGCCTATCATTATTTACTGCTAGCATTACTGCTATCATCCCAGTCATGTCATGGACTCCCACACCAACTGTTTGGCCAAGTCCATATATATGGGGGCAACAGCTGGAGAACACATATGTGCCCTTGTACATTCCAGAGGTAAGTGTGCAGTACACAGTGTTCCTTGCCCTTTTACAAACTTTTATGGAGGGGGGGGTTCAATGCCATTAACCTAGGCTGTGACACCTTTTCAGGGCTATAACTGTTAAGACAAGGGTCATTCAGTGTGATAGTGAGATGTTAGGTTAAGCAATGTTATGTACAAGACACTGTGACATTAATACAAGTGCTACTTTTCCCCCTACAGCTTGACTACAGGGTGTAATTGGAGGCTGCTGAACTGCATCTGTAATTGTTGATTGTTACTTATCTTGAAGGTAAATCCTGTGTCTACTGTTGCACTAACTGAAGGCCTTGGCCTGGACAGCATAGTATGGTATATATACACATTGCTTGCATCTACTGTTTGTGTGGGCCTTGCATTCATCACTGATTACATATTTCATACCTTATGTGGTGTCAGTACTGTCATACATTATTGTATAGTACACAAATAAAGGTTTTCTGTGTATGCATACATGTGTTTCGTGTCATGTCCTTTGAATTGTGGGTGGATATATGTTTAATGCCAGTATTTTTATTTGTGGGAATGGTTGCCACACTACACATTTCACAGGTGGCAGTTAAAGGGCTTATGACTGAGGGATATATGTTGCACCCAGTACTTCCACACTACTTCTACATATGGCTACTAATACCTTTTGTCTGTGTATATGTGTATGTACCTATATATATTTCATATAGCTATATATATATATATATATATATATATATATATATATATATATATATATATATATGTAAACATATATATACATACATATGAACATATTTATGTATCTATATACAATTGATGTTATATGATTATTTGTGAGCCATATATATATATATATATATATATATATATATATATATATATATATATATATATATATATATCTTCATATAGCTGTCTATCTGTGTACATTTACAGATATATATCTGTCCAAATGTAAATGCATGTTTGGCTCATATTTTGGCCTGTACCTCATTCTCTTGGCAATTGAAATGGGTGATCGCAGCAATGAAGTCAGTAAATAGTGCCGACAGTTTTGTGTTTCAGACTTCATCTCTTTCTACATATGTGTTCTAATACATATAACTGTGTAACTAGCAACATTTTAAGTGTATTAGAGAATTAGTTGACATATATCGCTATTTGTACCCACATTGTGGCACACTTTGTCCAGACTTCTTGCATTAACAGGTTGTGTGGTATGATATTAATACATTTCTTGCACTGTTGACTGATTGTGGATGATATGTTTGTGAAAACATCAGGTTATGTATATGTGCTACGGTTTAGTGGTAAATCACTTTGTGTATGGAGTGCAGGGTTCTGGGTTCAAGCCTTGCAGAGGCAGTTTATTTTGTTGCTGGGCAGAACAAGGGCCATTGGATACAGAGTGATTAAGCCACTTATAAGCAGTTGTAAGTGGGCTTGCGTGAGTTTGCACGATGGTAAGCACTGCTAACCTCTGCTTATGTTTTCTTACACTCAGTTAGCTTCAGAATTGCTCAATCTGTGTAGGCATAGCTTACCACCACGCAAACCTGCTTACTGCTGCTTAAAAGTGGTTACTGCCACTTACCCCCAGCTAATTTCTTTAAAAGAAAAGAAAAAGGGGTTGATAGGAAAGTGGTGAAAAAAGGGCACAAAGAAGGAAAGACAGTAGGGAAAATAGCTAGGCATGTGCAGGAAGGGTATAGAAAAGGTCCATAGCTGCCCATTTCTTCTACAGCAACAGTTGTGCATATGCACTGAATTTGGAGGCACATTTGGACCCTCAAACCCCTGGGAGAGGAGTGAGGACAACATAAATTCATTGTGATGCCAAATAGACCAGATTACATGTGTCCAGTGGACACATGTGCAAAATGGACAGCTATGTATGGGGCCCAGATTATTTTGTGGGAACAGATTGCCCTTTTTTTCAGGTGAGCGTGAGATGTTGGGGAGGGGTAGTAGGTATATTTCAGGAGGTAGGTTGGGTAGGTTAACAGACAAGACAAACAAGATGCATACAGGAGCAGTATATGACACATGTTGGGGTAAACTCCTTGGACGGGGAGGGGTGTTTGGAAGTCACAAGCCCTTGAACCCCCAAATGGAAACAGTGGGACTGAGGTCCCCACCCATGGGCAGTCACCACTGCACCTTCACGTCCCCAAAGGTGGCTGTGCTGGGGGCTGTGTAGGAGGGGCAGGCTCACCCTCTAATTGTACCACTCAGCCCTCAAGCTGGCATAGCCGGTCTCAAAATTCCAGATTGAGCTCCCTACGCACCACGGCCCAGACATGTTGACGGGTGACAGGTTCCCCTCAGTGCCCACTCCAGTGGGTGCTGAGCCCCATCCCATGCAGCGGTTTCAACTGAAGGTGTCACAGGGTCCATGGAGGAGGAGGTCCCAGGCTGGGCCCCAGATATGCTGGTGCCCAGTGCCATGGCCAGCTGAGGTGGGACAGGTGGGTCCACTGGGACCAGCCTTCCCATACAAGCTATGTTGTAGTAGGTTTATGACAGATATGGGTTAGTAACAGTCAAAAGCATTCAGGATTAGTTATAACAGCATGCATAGGTATTCCCATTAACCCAAAAACACTAGATTTAACACATTTGCAGAGCAAGCAGAACATATGCATAGGTTCATACTGGGCTACCTGCTCTTGCTGGCCATTTTAAACCTAGCCAATTACCCCATGTGAGACTCAAACCCTGCACCTTGTGTCCGCAAGGCAAACACCTTAACCATTATGCCAACCTCCAATACTGAGATATGGAACAACAGTGGTCATTACAAGAGCATGCAGATTTCATTGATGGCAACAGGCCACCAATATGGGTGTATTTTAACATGGTACATGCATAGAAACAAATGTGAATATTTATAAACCATTAGGACATGTGTCCCAACAAAAGTTTGAAGTATACACATACCAGTTGAGGAGTGTCATTGGGTTATTTTGCACATATGGTAGGGGTGAGAGTGAGAGTTCAATTAACAACTAGTATATCCTTGTAGTTTTCACAACATTCTTAGTCACTGCAGTGATCTTTCCCTTACATGTATTATTACACTACCCAATGGCCTTATATTGTACACTGGTATGTTTATAGATTATTATATATGTGACCTGTGTCTTACATACAAGTGTGACAAGATGCAGGTGTTAATGCAACATATGTTGAGAATTGCTGTCATACACTTTGGGTGAGGTGCTCGAATGACAGGTTTGTTTTCATATACATTCTATGACTATGTACACGTTTGACTATCAGTTATATGTCATTAACGGCTGCCTACATTTCTTGGATCATCACACTGATTTTTCAGGGGAGCAGGGGAACAGGCTGTTGATATAGGCCATTTATTTGGACATGCTGGACAGATTGGAACAGTTGCGGGGTATGAATATGCATACAACTTTAGAACCTGAAAAACCACAACAGACCACAGCTCCAAATCAGGTGAGACAAGGAAAACGATGCAAATAGTATTTCCAAACTTTATTCTATAATGGTTAAGTGCTTTCTTCTCCTTCAAGAGACTTCATCAGAACAAATAAACTATAAAACCCAACCCTTAAATGCCCTTACTTAATGATGTCACATGATTGAATAATTACTTAAACACTTAAAAACATGCTACCTGATTTATGGGTAAAATCAGTTAATAAATAAATTTACACTCTTACTTTAAATACTTCAAAAAACATTTTAAACTAGTTAAAACATCTTATACATAAATGCACTTAAAAAAAACACAGCAAATCAATCACAGCCATCTAACCCATTATATGCTTTAATTTTAAAATGCATGCAATATTAACTGCCTCATTTAATCCAGGATATTGAGTGGCATCCAACCTTAACTGCCATCTCAATTCACTGGCATCCAAATGCAAATCTACAGTTTTACCTTGAGGGTGCTTTACTAAATGGTCGATAACCATGAACTTAAACAAATGTGTCCCATGGTCCTTAATATGTCTGAATAAGGCGTTGGTAATTTTTCCTTTCTTTGTATCATAAATGTGTTCACTAATATGTGTCTTGAATGCTCTAGAAGTCTTTCTTACATAAAATGCAGGACATTTTTGACATTTGGCTAAATAGACCACATTGACACTATTATAATTGTAGTGCCCTTTAATGAAAATAAGATTATTTCCATTCAATTTGAACGTGCAAACACACTTAAACACGCTTACTAGTGCTTATATATACTTACTACTGCTTATTTATGTTTAAACCTGCTTACTAGTGCCTTATTCAATATGACACTGACACTTCACATGTGCATTTAATGCAGTACTCCAGTTCACATTTAAATGTTATTTAGTAGGTTATACAGCAAAAAGATGTAAAATATGTTCATATACAGATTTCACATGGAAAATGGTAAGTGCTGCAGTGGGACTTAAACCGGGAATGCATGTTCGTTAGGTGGATGCTCTAACCACTACACTATTGCTGTGCTAATGAACATTATTATTAGATTTGACAATGCCTTTTTTGATAAGCATTTCCCCCCCACTTCCAAGCCCAGTGGTGAAGATGAAAGGCCCCTAAGATGTTAACAATCTGAAATGAAATGCTTCTCTCTGAGATGTTAGCAGTCTGTGTTTTATTAGCCTCATAAGTCTTAAATTAATTAGGTGAGGGATGGAAAATGAGAAACCAATGACCACTTCGACTTTGATGCAGTTTCTTTTTTCTATATCCTTTTAACTACCATGTTTGCTGATCCGAGGCAAGTCTCTCCAGCACAAATGACCCATTCATTTCCCAACACCAGTATTTTTACCCAGTGTTAGGATGAGAACTGCCAAGAGGGGGCCATCATACAGGCAACCATGAGGGTGCTCAGTGTGCTTGCCAGCATCCTAACAATGAGGGTATTTATAATAATCCTAACCTGACATCTAGGAGAGGGCAAATGCAATCCACATTACTGCAAAGACCCACAATGCATTCCCTATGCAAGTGCCGTATATCTGCATATGAAAGCTGAAGGCTACTACTGACCAATGGCATGGTGTGCTTAGTGATTGGTACCAGGCCATGCATTTGTACTGCTGCCTGTCCTCCCAGGGATCATTATAGTGTCTAGCAAACTGCCTAGCATGCTTTTCCTCCCATTCCAACTCTGTCGTGCTCCCAAGTCACTAATCAAATGTAGGTCACCTGGACCATTGTCCAGAATTTACTCATCTGCAGTACTAGACCTGGCATGACTAGAAAAATACAAATACAGAAATGAGCTGTAATGGCCAGAGCAGTAACATTTTGAAGCATAAGCCACTAGTTGAACAAGGTGTCTGTATTTTTTATTTTGAAGGTTGCCTTTCAGACAGAATGGCTCTCGTCCTGTAATTTAACAGACTTAATTATATTCAGTGGGTGTAAAGTGCAACCCTAGACCCAGTTTTTGGACAGTTTCATGTGGAACTTCTGCTCGTTTGGCAATTTGCACAAGTACTGCATTATCCCATGTACACATTATGTTACAGAGGAAAACAGCAACAAGAAAAATTAGAAAAAACTATTCAAGAAAGGAATAATGGGAACTTTCTTAAGAATGAAACTTTATTAGGAAAAATAGTTATACAAAGCAAGAAAGTTTGAGCTGGATACTGTTTTAAATGCAATCAAGGTAGGCTATCCAGGCAGGAATGGATGCAGAGTAAGCGTTTGCTAATCAGCAAAACGCACATAGTGTATCAGACTGCAACTCTGTACCTCAGAAGAATAGCAAAAAAGAATTTGCTGAATAAGTGTTTGAAAGTCTCAGGGAGCACCACAGGCATATTGATATGTTATAAATTCCTGTGCAACTGCTTGATGTAACCAGTGCACAAACAGCACTTGAACTGAAATGGCACAGTTGGTCCAACACATGCTATACACACAGAAATTTGGTAATGACATGAACATGACAGACAATAAAAAATATTCCAGAAGTTAAAGATCTCAGATTAACTTTAATTAAAAATAAACGTGAAATCAGCAAGTGCACTTTAGAATGTTACAGGTTCATATTCTCAGATAAGGGCATATCTACCGACCTATTAAATACTTACTTCATTAAAAATGAACCTTCATTTAAGGATTTGAAAGGTATTAGGAGAGTTTTGTGTGGCTAATTAGAGTACAAGAGTCAGCAAAGATATTCCAGCTATCATTAAATAACTTACAAACCTCACCAAGGGAAACAGTCTTTGGATTTGGGCTGAAGATCATGTCAAAATATACAAAACAAATATTTCATTAGCTTTGCATCAATTTATGACATACATAGATCCTAGAAAAGATACTCAGCTTGTTACAGGCAGATATCTATTTGGTGTGAAAGCTGTTTCAATAGAAAAGCACAAAAATCCCTTAAACCATATCCCATATGCTTGCAGAATAATTGTTAATACCTATCATGACATATAACTCTTCTGCTTTTTAACCAGGCTATATAATTTTTGTATAACACACCTTCAAAAAGTTTTTTTTATGTTTCCTTTTTGAATTTCTACCATACAGCTGTTGAAATCTAAAAAATGTTTTACATAATCTATTTTTGGTAGCAAATCCCCACCTTTATAACTCAAGTGAAATTTATCTTTTGCAAAATAGTCATCCTTTTCTTTGAAGTTATTCAGTATTTGACCAATAAAGTTGCTTTTGAGTATTGATAAACACTTAACCTTCTGATGGTAACATTTCCTGTAGCTGTAAATATCCGTACCATGTCTCGTACACATTAAAATAATTCTCTCTGCCTGGCTAGAGTCATTAACTCCTGCATGCAAACTTAGTGTATTAAAGGAGCATCTTCCTTTGAAAAGTTTTCCCTTGGATTCTATTGTTATCTACCAACTTTAAACTACTTAAACATGAAACGTTGACATTTTATATCAGCTGTGGAGTCACTGTGGATGCATATTCAGTCAATCATGCTGTGTGGAGGCATCAGCATGGTCTATAACAGGGACAGAACTGGCAGCTTTTCTCTATGCAGATATTTAGGTTACTATGGCCAAATCATTTAAACATGTATATTAGTCCCTATGCTATTTATAATGGGAGATTGTAAGCTGTTTATCAGATACTAAGTGGGTAGGTACAGCATTTTGGCTACTGACCATTTCTTTACATCATCAGTTATCGTATTCTGTTCTGCTCATTACTGATTTCCTTCCTTAAGCCTGATAGCTGCCCTCTACAGCTTCTAAACTAATGCATTTGTTAAACATTGCATCTTCAAAATATGGCAATAGATCTCCATACTTGAACTAATTGGTCCATAATAATTATAGACTGTGATTTGTTAATGTAGTAAACTTGCAGTAATTTTAGGCTGTGCCTTATACCTTTTATATCTGTCATGCAAAATATGCTAAGACACTATACTGATCGTAGCATTTTTGATTTGCACTGAACTGATTGAGTTATCAACTACTCACTGTTGCAACTCATGTTTATGCACACAGGCCTCCTTTAGTAGCCAAGTCACAGATTGATTTCTTTAGTACTAAAAGAAATATAAATTAAACTAGCAGCTTGCTAGTTGAGGAACACATTAATTTGTTCTAAAAATAAACACACTTCACAGCTGCTCCTGGTGTCACACAGAAAATCATTTAAATAGAGTTACTCCTTGTTGCAGGTTTGTTTAGACATGCACAGACTCCCATTAGTTGCTTCATCTTAACCTAACTTTCCTAGTGCTGAAACATTTTAATGTATTTTATGTGTCGACTGTTTCATTTGGAGCTTTTCTCTCCAGGCCTTTGATCAAAATGGGACTTGCTGCCAATCAGACTTTCCTGGTAATCAAAAGCAATAAATAAATAAATAAATAAACTAGCACCTTGCTAGTTGCACATGCTACTTTGGTTTTAAGAATAAACACGTTTCATACAGAAAATTATGTAAACAGAGCTGCTGGCTATTGCATCTCTGTTTCTATACACAGACACACTTCCTCTCAATAGCCTAATCATACCCTGCCTCTTTAGTTCAGAAAGAGACACAAAGTAAAGAAACTAGCACCTCAATAGTCAAGAACATAATAGTTCATTTTAAAAAAAGACATATTTCAACACTGCCTCTAGTTTCTGACAGAAAATGAAAAAGAAAGAAATGGAAAACTAGTTATTTAAAGCACTACATAATAGATAGCTCAAACATCAATGTTTCATGCATTATTCACACATTTTCCTGATCTATTAAGTTTATTCAAATGCATGGGCAATGTCATTAAAATATTTGTAAAAAGGTGCTATTTTTCTGAAAAGTCTTTTATTTCCAATAAAAATGTCCAATGAATAATGTAGCAACATAACAAATAAACAATGAAAGTATTTACATTGTTTACACAGACGCACAGTAAGTGTTTTTTACAAACATTTTTAAAATGAAAGTTGAACATTAGTGAAAAAAAAAGATGTTAAATAGTAAGACTTATCAATTGATTTCAAGTATTATTTTGGCTTTTATTTAAATTGTCTAGCAACTGAAATATTCTAAACCAAGGACTGTGAACACCAGCCTCAATGTTTGACATTAGTTTTATAACTTTATAATATTTTTACATTCACTTCTTTCAGAAAAATCAAAAATCATTAAATTGATGATAGTCATCATTTTTGTGCTTTCTGGTGATGGTCTTCCTAGCAGTGGATAGGATATTCAAAAAATACAAAGCTGATTATTTTTTATTCAGAATTTGGGGAAGAAGAATATAATATACAATAATATTTCCTGAAAGAGAAACTTTGTCTGACCATATGGCTTGTAAAAAGAAATAAGTCTTATGCCAATAATTTTGTAGCACCATATATTCATGTACAATGTTTCCAATCTGATTTAATATTTAACTTGCATGTCCAGCAATGTGTTCACTAAGTGTACATAGTATGTATTCAAGAACATTCCTACCACATTTTTTTGTGCTTTCTAGTCACTCAGAAAGAGTACACTAAATATACATGTAGTGTACACTTTGTAGTAAGCTTTATGAATCCCCCTCAGTATTTAAGACTGTAAGAAATTCAGTAGGAAAACTAAAATTAGGTGGAAGAAGGTGTGAGTTATCCTTGTGTTGTCTGTTCACTCAGAACAGTGTACACTTAGTGTAGGCATTAATGAATCCCAGGGCTTATCTTTATTTATTTTTTCCAGTCTATATTGTGTGAATAATACCCTGTGTCAACATTTCCAAGCATATATTTCCCAGTACTGAGCAAGAAAAGTAAGTCTAACAGATTTTTAACACAAAGAGTTTACATTCCTCACTAAAAAGTATAGTTGTGTACACTTACCATAAATGTAGATGTTCGAGTGTATTCACTGTTGCAGTCATTACAATTGGGTTATCCTGCTGGCAGGCTACCCTCAGTCAGCCCGAATTCCAAAGTCTAGGTCCGGCATCGGTTGCTGTCACCTCCTCCCTGACGTCAATGCGCCAGGGGTATAAAAGATGCAGCCGACACCATTTTCTTCAGTTTTTCTTGCCCCAGATGTCAGGTGCCCCTAAAAGGGTAGGCTAAAATTATGTCACTAAAACATGCATGCACCAAAGTATATATTTTGCCTTCATCTACAAGCAAATACACCACATAGGTTGTATAGTATAGAGAAGTACAGATAAGTTCCAGCAAAGAAATGGGGGATGGTGGGTGGGTAACCTGGACTGCAACAGTGAATACACTCGAACATCTACATTTATGGTAAGTGTACACAACTGTACTATGTTCTTTGTGTTTCACTATTGCAGTCATTACAATTGGGATGAATCCCAAAGCTAAGGTTGGGAGGCTGGAACTAAATGGCACTAGGGGCGGCTATTAGGCCCTGCAGAACTGCAGTGGCAAAGCCTGCCCTGGATTTAGAGTAGAGTGGTAAGTGATAGTGCTTTGTGAAGGTGTGCACTGAACTCCAAGTAGCAGCCTCTAAAATATCTTTGGTTGGTACTCCCCTGAGGAAGGCTGCTGAAGTGGCTGCTGCTCTGGTTGAAAGTGGCCTACTGCCTTTAGGTACTGGCTTGCCTTGTTGAGAATAGCAGAAACGAATGCAGTGGCCAATCCACTTTGAAATAGTCTGCTTTGAGATAGCCTTTCCTTGTAATCCTGCAGCATATGCCACTAGTAATTGCTCTGTCTTTATGAAAGCTTTGGTTCTGTTCAAGTAGAAGCGTAGTTGTCTGTGTATGTCCAAAGAATGCAGAATTCTCTCCCCCTTATTCTGTGGGTTTGGATAAAAGGTAGGCAGATGAATAGTTTGGTTAAGGACCACACTGGACACTACCTTAGGCATAAATGTTGGGTTTGTCCACAGAGAAACCCTGTCTGGATAAAAAATGATAAAAGGTTCCACAGCCATGAGTGCCTGTAGCTCTGAGACTCGTCTTGCAGAAGTTATTGCTAGGAGCAGAGCTGTTTTCCAAGATAAAAACTTTATATCAGCTGTAGCGGCTGGCTTGAAAGGAGGCAGGGTGAGTTTTTCCAAGACATAATTGAGGTCCCATGCAGGTATTGGTGATCTCCTTGGAGGCCTTACATTTTTGGCCCCTCTGAGGTACTGCCTTAACAAAGGATGAGAAAAGATTGGTGGCTCTGTATTGTAATGAGACGAAATGGCAGAGGCATGAATTTTTATAGATGAAAAAGATAGGCCTTTGTCCAGCATCTCAGTCAAGTATTGCAAAATCTGAGGAATGTTTGGTACAGCTGTGTCAATTCCTTGTGCCTGGTTCCAAGCACAGAATCTCTTCCATTTCCCAGTATAGGATTTTCTAGTACTAGGCCTCCTGACCTCCAAAATGACACCCATCACCGCTTTAGTCAGAGGTGTGTTTTGTATGACTACATTATCTGCCATGCTGCCAGTTTTAAGGTCTTGAGTTGGCTGTGCAGGATCTGATTGTTCTGCTGAGACAGTAGATGAGGTACTTGAGGTAAGGTCCAGGCTGGGCATTGAGACAAGTTCCTTAGGATTGGATACCAGTACTGGTGTGGCCAGTCTGGGGCAATTGGTATCATTTTTGGTTTCTCCTGTCTGACCTTTAGGAGTACCTTGGGGAGGAGAGGCAGAGGAGGAAAGGCATATACTGTTAGGTTTTCCAGCTGAAAGATAGGGCATCCACTTTCCATGCTTGTCTGGGATAAGTCCTTGTGCAGAATCTCTTTAGTTGGCAGTTGTGAGGTGAGGCAAGTAGATCTATGTCTAGGCATCCCCATTTCCTTGTTATCATGCTGAAGACTTGTGGATCCAATTTCCACTCATGGGGATCCATGAGGTTTCTGCTTAGTTCATCTGCCAGAGTATTTATCTTTCCTGGCAGGAATTGTGCCTGCAGATGTACTTGGTAAGTCAATGCTGTGTCCCACAAAGTCATGGCTAGTCTGCAAAGGGGGTAGGAATGAGTGCCTCCCTGCTTGTATGACTGTAGTATTGTCTGTCTTTATCAGCAGTTGTCCCAGATGAAGTAGGTCCTTGAAGGCTGTCAGGGCATTTTGAACAGCTAGCATCTCTTTTTGATTGATATGTAGATGCATTTGGCTTGTGGACCATGTGCCTTGAATACATCTTCCTGCCATGTGGGCTCCCCAGGCATAATCTGATGCATCCGTTGTTAATGTCTGCATGGCTGGGGGTAGAGTGAATGGCTCTCCCTCGTTCTGGTGACAGGCCTTCGCCCACCATCAAAACTCCTGTTGCAGGCAGGGAATGAGAGTAACTATTGTTTCCAGGCTGTAGCAATGTTGAGTCCAAACACTTTTGAGGTACCATTGAAGTTTCCTCATATGCAGTCTTGCATATGGAATTAGTAGAATGCAGGATGCCATGAAGCCCAAAGCCTGCAGACTTTTTCTTGCAGATAACTGGGCCTTTGTTGCCAACAGTTTGAAATAGGTAGTCAGTTGTCTTCGTTTGTCTGGTGTGAGATAAGCCATCTGGGCAGTTGTATTTAAGCTTGCACCCAGGAATATTATCTCTTGAGAGGATACTAGTTTTGATTTCTGTTCGTAGACTGTGTACCCTAGGCATAATAGTAATCTCTTTACAAACGCTAGATGTGGTAGTAGAATGTCCTTGATCTCTGCTTGAATGAGGCAGTCATCCAAGTAAGGATATATTTATATTCCTCTTTGTCTGCAGTATGCAATTACTGGTGCCAGGCACTTTGTGAAGACCCTGGGTGCAGTAGATAAGCCAAAGGGCAGTGCAGAGAATTGGTAGTGCATTGAGCCAGCTTTGAATCTGAGGTATCTTCTGCATGTTTGTCTGATTGGGACATGCAGGTATGCCTCTTTTAGATCTAAAGTCACAAGCCAAGCCTTCTTGCCCAACATGGGCAGAAGCTGCTGTAGAGTCAACATTTTGAATTTTGGAATATCCAGATATGTGTTTAGAATAGATAGGTCCAGTACTGGTCTCCAGGCTTTGTCCTTTCTGGGTACCAAGAACAGTCTTGAGTAGAATTCTTGACCCTGCTCTTGCTCTGGTACTTGTTGAATGGCCCTCATGTCCATGAGGGATGAAACTTGTTTTTGTGCCTCTGCCCATTGATTGCATGGCAGGTCTGGCATACCGTTTGGCCTTGGCAGGGTGTGAAAGTGGAACCTGTAGACTTGTTATACTATAGTTAGAACCCATTTGTCCTGGGTGATCATGTGCCAATTTTGTGATAAAAGTGCTAGTTTTCCCCTCAAAGGGGCTGCCAAAAGATAAGTGCTTGGAGCTGGAAGGGGAAAGTCATTGAGACTGTTTCCTGTATGGCTGTGATTTTTCATCTCCGCTCTTGAAGGTAGAAGCACCCCATTGTTTAGGCCTGTATAAGCACTGGGGCTGTGATCTGCCTCTGGGGTGTCTGTATCTGCCTCTTTGGGGCTTATCAGACACTGGAAAGGACCAATTCTTTGTAGGCCAGTTCCTGCTAAATCTGGGAGGCTGTACCTGTAAGAAATCTTTGACTGCATAGATTTAGCTTTGTCCTCCATTTTCTTCAACACCTCCTCTGCTTTAACACCAAACAAAGTATCATGCTGTAATGGAGCATCTAATAGCTTTGCTTTAACATGATCAGGCAAATTCTGTTCTTTTAACCAAGCATGCCTCCTAATGACAGAACCTGTAACAGCGGCCCTGCAGGAGGCCTCTAGAGAATCAAAGCCACATTGCAAAATATGCTATTCAATAAATCCTGCATTTCCCTGTTGTCTGCACATTCTGAATTTATTGACATTTTCTGTTTAAGCAGTGGCATGCGATATTGCTGATATTTAAGCATATGGAATTGGAAATTTAAGGCTCTTACAGCCAAGGTTGCAGAAGTATAAATCTTTTTACCCCATCTGTCTAGGGCCCTAGAATCCCTATCAGAGGGGATAGGGTTTTTGCAGTAGAAGCCTTGACCCCTTTGGGACCCTAAGAAATGGTTTCTGGGTCAGCAGCAGGGTTTTTATAAAGAAATTTATGTGAATCAGGAACCCTGTAGTATCTTTCTGGCTTAGCAGGAGCTGGTGGTAAAGAGTCTGGAGATAGACTGGACTCTGAAAATACATCATCTACAATGTCTAAAACAGGTGGAATAGCAAGGGGCCTGTGCTGAGGCAATAAAAGGAAATCTCGGAGCCTTTTCTTGGATTCTGAGTAATCCTGGCTCTCCCAGTGGAAATGCTCCCTCATGGTATGCAGTGTCTGCCCAAAAGAATAATCCTCAGGAGGGGAGGCTGAAGGGATAGATTCTTCAGCATCAGAGTCCTCACAGGGGGGAAGAGAATATTCCTGATCAGATGAGGAATCAGAGGAAATGGAAACCTGGTCTGAAGATTTGTAATCTACCTCTTGCCTAGGCCTCTTATTAGAAGGGTGATGGGAACCCCTGATTAAATAATTAGGTCTTCGGCCATTTTAAGCATCTGTTTCTTAGGCATGGAGGCCTGCCCATGAGAATGCTGTACTTGTTTCTTTGTCTTTAGAGTTGCTTTAGTCTTTGCCTTTGAAGCTGAAGCAGGTTTCACATATAACTGTGTAGGTCTGAAAACTCCCTCAGAAGCCGATGCCTGCTCAACGGCTCCAGACCCATCTGAGGGAATAGTTTCCGAGTGTCCAATACCTTGAGTTTCCAGTGGCCTTGTCAGCTCCACGTGGGAGTTGGAAGCAGCCTGTGGCTCTGAGGTAGCGGGCATCAGGGGCTGCGAAAGCACCTCACTGAGAACCGGTGAAATGGCGACAGGCCTAGCAGAAGCCTTGTCATCAGTTTTGGATCTCGGATGCCTGTCCTTTTCTTTTTCCTTGTGCTTTTTATAAACTCCGGTAGTCAGTTGTTCCGACGGCATTATGTAATTAAATCATCTGCCAAAGTAATGGAATGCAAAATTGTACCGACGCTTAATAGTGCGTTAGCTAAATCTAGCACAAAACCGACAACTAACAACGTTATGGTCAGGGCCTAGACAAGGAATACAGTAAGAATGAAAATCCTTATGAGGTATTTGCTTCCCACAAGAAATACAATTGTTAACTTTTTCTGACATCGGTCTGGAGCAAGAAAAAAGTTTCCCCAATGGGGTACTTAGCTTTAATGAAGACTTCGGATCTGAATTTCGAATTTGAAAAACTCGGGAGTCGGCTGACCGGCACTTGCGAACTGCTTTTGCTTCAGGCACCTCACGGCAAGAAAGACTGGAGAAAATGGCATCGGCTGCATCTTTTATACCCCTGGCGCACTGATGTCAGGGAGGAGGCGACAGCAACCGATGCCGGACCTAGACTTTGGAATTCGGGCCGACTGAGAGTAGCCTGCCAGCAGGATAACCCAATTGTAATGACTGCAACAGTAAAACACGAAGAACATCAATTGTTGCCAGATTGTAGTAAAATTTTCAAAAGTTTCCATTTATTTCCTATTTATACATTAGAATAATCTTATATAAATCTGTTAATATAGTTGAGTAAAATTCTTTACTATCACCAGTCTGGCACATCTAGTCTAATATTTTAAGACTGCGATTATGACACTCCTCCACAGTCTTGCTAATTACCTCTTGGACAAATATTGTCATCAATGGGATTAAAAACCAATCGTCTGTATCCAAACAGTATTCAGAATCAAGTTCACATGATAATTTTAAGAAGCCTTTTTATAACAGTTATACCACTCTATAAAACCCTTTTCTTTCCATTCAATCATCTTATGAGGATTAGAAATCAATAATAGTCCTTTTGAAATGGAGAAGGGAAACAATAAACTAAAAAAAAATTAATATCTGGTAGGACATAATAACATTTCATACATTTCTTGATAAAGTATTCACATATGTTGAGAGGTTTATATACAAAGTTACAAATTTTTGGAATTTGTGAGTGGGTCAGATAATATGGGAATTTTAGCCACTTTATTTCCCTTAGGGCAGCACAGTGGTGAGTTCTATTTGGAAGGTTGGCAGTAAATTATGCTATTTTGTAGTAACATTACAGAAGTTTCTTTAGCAAGGTCACTTGGATGTTGTTAAGGATGCCTGCCGAAGAGATTACAGTAGGCAAGAGGAGAGAAGAGGTGATGTGTTTTCTTACAGTGTCTGATAGGAAGGGTTTGGCTCTATAGACAGAATGTAGTTTCTGGTGTAATTTTTTTTGCTATATTGTGGATGTATGTGTGTCAGATTTTAGGTTTTCATCTGCACAGATGCCTGGCAGTTTAGTATCTGTGACAAGTTCAATGTTTGTTTTGTTGGATGAGGTAACTGAGTACGTGTTTTTATTTTATTGTAAGCTGTTTGGGAGTAAATAGGATTAGTTTGGACTTACTTGGGTTTTGGAAGAGCTGGGAAGATGTTAGCCAGGTTTCAGTGCAAGAGGACTCCTGGGTAAATTCTTGTAGTTTGTTGTTTTTCGAGATACAGGTAACTGGTTTCATCTGCATATTGTAGTAGGGATGCAGTTTTACAGGCTTTATGTAGGTTACTGATGAAGATGTTAAAGAGACTGGGCCTCAAGATTAATCCTTGTGGTACACCGACTGGGATGGGGAGGAAGCATGAGACATCATTTTGCCACTTGACAGCTTGATCTCTATTTCGAAGGTAACTATGGAGCAATGATATAGCAGTGGTTTTGAGTCCTAGGTTATAAAGTTTGTGTAGGAGAATAGAGTGAGAGACCATGTCAAAGGCCTTGGACAAATCAAGGAAGAGGGAAGACTCTAGGTTTCTGTGTTTACTGTATTAGTGAAACTATGTAAAGCAGTAGAAGTACTGTGGTGGGATGGAAGCCATGCTGAGATGAAAAGAGGAGGCTATTTTGTGTGAGGGAATGTAAAAGTTGAGACTGGATGCATTTTCTTGAGTATTTTAGATAAGGACAGTGGATGGCAATGGGCCTGTATTTTGAGAGTTCAGTTGACTGCCCTCCTTCATGGAGGGGAAGA
Source organism: Protopterus annectens (assembly GCF_019279795.1). Classification (NCBI taxonomy): domain Eukaryota; kingdom Metazoa; phylum Chordata; order Ceratodontiformes; family Protopteridae; genus Protopterus; species Protopterus annectens. The sequence goes on from NC_056732.1 coordinate 510,816,670, forward strand.
ATGTGGCTTTTGTTCTAGAGGGTAGGGATGTATGCTTTACTGAAGGAGCGACTTATTAGAATTGAGATAGGGTGGTCTACTGCTTCTGCAGCCATCTTAAGGTTGTTGGGGGCTAAGAGAATGGGCTTCAATTTAAGTAAAAGTCTTTTTATGTAAGTAGTAGGCTGTGGTTGGAAGGAGAGGGTAAGAAGAAGAATGGTTGGTGGTAATGTTGTCTAGTTGCTGGTATCAGGGGAATTTTGAAACAGTGATGAGACTGAATTAAATGAAAATTGAAAGCATCATCACACAGTTGGTAGGGTTATTGTTGGTGTTAAGTGAAGGAGATGGTTGAGTGGTGTGGCTGCAAGTGAGCAGCTGGTTTATAGAGAACCAGAATATTTTAGGACTTTTGTAGTTTTTATGTCATAGGGAAGTATAGTAGCCATGTACTCCAGGTTCTATGTCTAAGTCTCATAAGGTGTTTCGTATTTTGAGGCAAGCAAGGGGTAGGTTTGGCCCTAACCTTCTTTTTTCTGAGTGGAACAAGTTAATTTAGGATGTTCAAGAATGTAGAAGTAAGAAGTATCACTGTGTCATCTAGTGGAATGTATTTTAAAGCATTCCAATTACATAGTTTTAAATATCAGATAAAGGAATCTTTGTTGAAATGTGCAAGGTTGTGTGCCATGCTGAAATATAGCTGCTTTTTAATATTATTTTGCTTCCTTATTTAGTAGTTGGAGATGATCACTTTGGATAGGATCTATATTATATGTTTGAAGTTTGAAAACTTCGAACGTTAAATAATTGAATTTAAATGTTCGAAGTTTCAAACATTGAACAATATAATAAAAAAATACAAATGAAAAAGCCACACAGACTGGAATCCCCAAATAAAATCCAAGGCTTTATTTCAACATAAAACGGTGAGCACTTTTGTTTGATAGATATCACCAAACTATAGAGTGGTAAAGGGAAGATTTCCCTTACTGCACTGTAGTGCTGTCTTGGAGTTGGTATATTTAAAGAGCGGGGGGTGTGAGGGGTGGAGCCCCCTACATGGGGGGTGCAGGGGGCTTGCCCCCTGCCTACAACCATTACTTTTGGGTTTGGGCTTTTTTTTTTACATATGTTCAAAGTTTTATAACTTCAAACATTTAAATTCGATATTTTAATGTTCAAAGTTATAAAACTTCAAACATATGATATAGACCCCTTTGGATATTTGGAAGGGTTCCTGAGGTAAAGGTTTGAAAAGGCATAGAGGTAAGAATCCAGTCAATGAATTATCCCTTTGCATTTTTTTATTATAACAGGTAGGCGTGGTGATTAGCTGTGAGAGATCATAGAGATTTATTGATTGGTTAGGCGAGTCAGAGGAGAGAGTGAGTCTGTCAATATTAAAAAAATCCAGTATGTATTTTTCTTGGGAGATGTTGGATGAGACCCAGCAGAAGAAGTCTTTTGCAACAGAGAGATTATTACCAGGTAGAAAATAAACATTTATGATGGCTAATGTATTGTTTCAATTGAGTTTGGGGGTAGATGTGAGAATTTCTGCCTTACCAAATTGTGGAGGGGTTAGTGGTGAAGGATTAAGTGCCAGAGAATTTTTGTATAGTATTGGGACTCCACCAGCCCTTTTATTTTGTCTGTCTGCACTTAGTATATTATAGTTTAGGGACAGCATTTCACTACCTTTTGTTTCCTTTTTCAGCCAGGTTTCAGCTAGTACTAATACATCTAGAGCATGTAGGTTAAGCCAGGAATGGAACTTTTGTATTTTCTTGTAGATGCTTCTAATATTTACATGGGTAATGTTAAGTGAAGAAAAAGTAGTGTCATGCTGTGTTAGAGGGGTGTGGTTTGTGGAGGTTATAGAATTAAAGGTTGCAACAATGTAGCTGGGTCAAGGCTTGGATAGGTACCATTGCTGACGTTTAGTTTAGGGGAGATATATTGCTTATAGGATAAGGATTTAATTTTAATTTTAATTTTCAATTTTAGATTATTAATTTTGGGTTTGTGTAAGTATAGGTTCTGTTTGAAAAAGTATGTGGTATTGGGTGAGTGTAAGGTGGATGTTATCTTGGATATATAATGGGTTGAGTATGCTGCAGCGTGTTGGATAGTACAACTAGGATGATAGGGGTGGGTTGTGTGGTATTGGCAGAGAATAAGGTGGGTGCTACCTTGGGTGAATTACGGTTGAGTCTGCTGCAGTATGTTGGATAGTTCAACTAGGATGATGGGGGCGGGTTGTGTGGTATTGGCAGAGAATAAGGTGGGTGCTACCTTGGGTGAATCACGGTTGAGTCTGCTGCAGTATGTTGGATAGTACAACTAGGATGATGGGGGCGGGTTGTGTGGTATTGGCAGAGAATAAGGTGGGTGCTACCTTGGGTGAATTACGGTTGAGTCTGCTGCAGTATGTTGGATAGTACAACTAGGATGATGGGGGCGGGTTGTGTGGTATTGGCAGAGAATAAGGTGGGTGCTACCTTGGGTGAATTACGGTTGAGTCTGCTGCAGTATGTTGGATAGTACAACTAGGATGATGGGGGCGGGTTGTGTGGTATTGGCAGAGAATAAGGTGGGTGCTACCTTGGGTGAATTACGGTTGAGTCTGCTGCAGTATATTGGATAGTACAACTAGGATGATGGGGGCGGGTTGTGTGGTATTGGCAGAGAATAAGGTGGGTGCTACCTTGGGTGAATTACGGTTGAGTCTGCTGCAGTATGTTGGATAGTACAACTAGAATGATGGCGATGGGCTGTGTGGTACTGGTAGAGTAACAGGTGAATGTTATCTTGGGTGAATTAAGGGCTGAGTATGCTGCAGTATGTTGAATAGTACAGCTATGATGGTGGTGATGGGTGGTGTGGTATTTGGAGAGTATAAGGTTGATACTATCTTGGGTGAATTAAGTGCTGAGTATGTAGCAGTATGTTAAATAGTATAATGATGGTGATGAGTTGTGTGGGAGTGTGAAGGTAATGATGTTATGTTGTTGAGTAGCAGGAGTAATGAGAGTCAGTATGGAGATTGGTATCATGGTGGCTTGTTGTAAGATGATCTTTTGTCAAGTTTCTGGATGGACGATCGGGTGGAAAAAGAGGGGTAATGTGTTGTGTTGGGAAACAATATGGTGTTGAAGTGCTGGTAAATAAGACAGCATGAAGTATGTTATAATATACAGGAGAGAATGGAGAACTGAATAGTGGAAGGGCTACTGAAGGAAATATGGGATAGACTGCAAATAGTTAATATGTGCAGGCATTATAGATTAGGATTGGTTGAGGTTTGAGGTGACAGGAGTTAAGGGATTTAAATTTAGAGTAAGTGGGGTTGGGTGGGAATATGGGGTAGAGTAGGTAAATGGAGCGGAGCAAGCCCAAGCAGATTGAGGGCAAACAGAGTGGGTTCCACCTTTTCAGAATGTTGTGGGGCAGAAAACAATAATCAGTGAACTGGGCCAAAAGAAGATAAGGCTATGCAACTGCTACTATTTCCACTTTACTATATACAGCAGGGAATTAATGAGAACGTTTATACACTTGCTATGTAGGGTACTGGTAGCCACAGTAGTTTAGTGAATAAAAATAAGAATTGAAAAAAAAAGTGAGATTATGGGTGGTTTGACAAAATCTATAGTTTATTTGAGAACAGTTAAACAAAGAAAAAGTGATATTAGATTTATAACAAAAAGCTGCTAGTTAATTATCTGATTTTGGAAAAATGGGGGGATAAGTTTAACTACTGTAGGTCTCTGATAGACTGTTAAAGTAAATTTAGTATTGATAGATTGGGGGTTCCATAAAATATCCAAATATTTGAGAGGTGTATATTAACAGCAGCCTTTAATTATTTAATAATGGGTAATGCAGTTTTTAATATATGACAAATTATATTATAGTCAAGAGAAAAAGCAAACAAACAGCAGCTAAAGCTAGTTTTATTTTAAATTATACTATAGTATCTAATAACAGAGTTATTGACTATGTCCCTGATGTAGTGTGCATGGTGTATGCAAATACTAAAGCAAAGTTTTGACTCTTCATAGTGAAGAAATGTGAAAAGTATCTATCAAAACACCTATTTACAGAGATTACATAGCTAATGCAGGGTAGCAAATAGGCTGTCCTTGTCTTTAGCAGGCTACTCCTGAGATTCATGGACTTGCTATTACCTGTAGCATGCAAAACTAGCTGACAAGCATGGCTGGGTGTGCAACTGGGTCCAGCTGACTGAGAAGGGAAGTGTGCTAGTCAAAGTATAGTAAATATAAGAATGAAACGGACATTAGAAAACAAAAAAAAAACAAAACTAAAAAAAGATAAAGCAAAACAGGTAGCAGACAGGACAAAGAAATAGAATATTGGCAAGTACATTACGACATAGAAATCATATAATTTTAATGCCGTCATTACTACAGAGCCTCTGAGACAGCTCTGGTTAAATAATATGATTCCAGTAGCTATGCTCCAGGCAGGGCCGGTGTTAGCATTTTGGGGGCCCCCAGCAAATGTCAAGTTGGGGGCCCCCTGGTCACTTTCATTCTAAGTATCACCCTGTCACTGCCACTACTTCTATCCATCTTTTTAGCTCAAGCTGCAGGCTTTTAGGAGTAGTACACACAAACTGACCTTTAGCTACAATGATCTTATTACAACAGGCATACATACCACACTGTGTTGGCCCATCTCACAAAGGGACATTTACAGTTACTGCCATTTAGGTGTAACGAGGATACATTACAAAAACTCTGTGTACAGGACAGAACTAATATGAAATGGAACCCTAGGCACTGGTTACTGTTTCAGCCCCAGCCAAAAAAAAAAAAAAAAAAAAAACGCACACACCCTCCAAAGTTCCCCTCTGTTTTCCCCATGTTGGGCTTCCCACTTATGCACATTACGTTTTTTCTTCCATTTCTCACATTTTACCTTTTTTCTTCAACTTTTTCAAGAAGCCATAACTTTATATATGCTCTAAAGTGCTTTTTAAGTTTATTTTTTTTCTTTTCACCCAATGATGGCTTGAACAGAAATTATGATTAAGGAAAGAAATTCAATGTTACTGTTCAGCTTTAGTTTTCCTTATGTCTTTTCGATATACTTTCTTGACCAAGTCAGCATAGTAATAACCATTTAGGAAATAACTCCATTAAGCCGCTGCCCCCAGAAGCTAGAGCATTCCCAACCTTTTAATCCCAAAGTGGCCTAAACAAAAATTTTGAGTAAGAAAAAATAATTTCAGTCTTTTTTTTCTTTCAATGAAGACATAAGTTGTACCCAAGACTTAAAATTCAAAGCTGACAAAAATAGAAGCTCCGAGTAAATTAAAAAGTCAATTGTGAGGATACACAGATCCTGCATGGGAATACTGCCTACATCACTAATCCTCCCAAAAAGACAGTCACTGCCTATGCAACCCTCTGGTGTTAGATTGGGATGAAAGCAGAGGTTCAAATGGCCACAGTCATGTATTTCAAGTGACTGCTGAAATACATATATATAGCATGCCTACTAACTCCTCGATCCTAACCCCAAAGGCAACCAGCTGTATATGTGTCTGATGTTTGATTGTGAGGAAAGTGAAAATAAATAATGACTGCAATAATGTATTCTACTTTGCTGCTACCAGGCAGTACACTGCCCCTGCATGAGCTAAAGTAACTTTCTTTGTAGACCTCGGAGGTCTGTTAGAAAAGTAAAGGAAATGATGACTACACAATCCCCAGCACCCACATAACCTATGGTAAATTTCTGTACACAAACATCTGAGCAGGGATGTTTTAGAATGTTTGTGGTTGAGGACAGAGGCTATTATCAGTTTTATCCTAACAGGGTCATATCATATAACTCCATCCAGGCTAAAGAGTGCAATCAGAAAATGAAAGCATTTTTTCTCCTCCTTTTTCCTCAACCAAAAACAGCTTTTTGGGGTCCCCACAGTCAAGGATGATTAAGGGAGCCCCCTGTATCTATTTATACAGTCAAGTGGAGGCCAACCGATACCTAGAAGATCTAAGTGTCTGAATGCCTATGACATACATTATGCCTTACCTTTGAAATATAATCACTTGTTAGCTACATTTTTTACTGATACCCAGAAGAATAACGTGTGTTCTGACATTATTGGATGTGTGCATTGATAAAAATCAGTGATATTTTACACACACACACACACACACACACACACACACACACACACACACACACACACACACACACACACACACACATCACAACAATGTTAATTTTGTGCTTATTTCAGCAAGTACATTGTACAACACTAGTACTGCTACACAAGATCAGTGATTGCTGTTTAGCAGTCATCAAACAGCAACAAGGATAAGACAATTGTATTTACTTCAGTAAGTAGTAAATTAATACCTATCACTATCCCTGATTTCACAGATATTCCTGATTTTGTCTTATAGTTTTACTCTGTCACACTAAATCAAGTAATCAGAGTTTTACAATTATTGTCTAAAAAATGCATGTTGATGCAAATGTGTTATTTTATTAACTTTTTCAAAGTGAATTAGAGTAATATATAAAATGTGTTCCTCATTTTAAGACTTTATTATGCTATTATTTTTATCACTGAACAGAATTCTTCAGCAAAGTCATTGAGTAACAGTATCAGTTGTTCTGCCAGTATGTATAAAAATCCTGAAAAAGAAACCAACCCTGAAGATTAGAAGCATCATCTCTTCTTAAACTCCACAGTTTGCGCTGAGATTGATCACCCTGGGCTGCTGATCTCTCTAGTGCTTACTTTGCTTATGTTCATTACAGCTTTGTCCTAACAGGGTCATATTATAGTCCTGTTCACGTTAAAGAGTGTAATTGAAATTTAATAAATTTTTTCTCCTTATTTTTCCCCAGCCAACAGCAGCTTTTGCGGGGCCCCCACACAGTCAATGAGGATTAAGGGCCCCCCTGCAGCCACAGTTATTGCAGATACCTAAAACTGGCTATGTTGTTAATTTTAGTGAAGAGGATGTCCACCAACAGGGCTTAACTAGGCTGGAGCATTATATCATTGGAAAAATATTTAATGAAATTGTAAAGTTTGTTACTTGACAAAATATCGTTGCTATAACTAAAGATCTTTGAATTTTGAAGGAGATTACTTACCTGGTTTAAGTATACAAGCTTGCTGTACTAGCTTTTGTTGGTTTGACAGACATGTTACAAAATATCAAGATAACATAAGTTGCAGTGGTTGGGGGCCCCCCAGGACCAGGGGGCCCCAACGACTGCAGGGTTCGCTGGTGCCTAAAACTGGCTATGGCTCCAGGCCAGAGTAGGATAAACAGGGCTAAGTTACAAGTATATACAGTCAAAGTGGTAGGACACTGATAACAGTCTGATCAGGGTATTATTATACTGACATAATACTAGCGTGGTATTTAGTTACTGCAGTTTAGTAAGCACAGCACTGTTTATAGCAGAACAGTAAATATTCTACTAAGCATTTATAAGCATATTATGTGTATAATAATGCTAAGTACATTGTGCGTACAGCAATGCTAGGGAATTGCTTTTGAAGAAGTGAAGCAGCTTCAGCCCTTCAACTATGGTCACAATTGGAAAATGGGCTGTAAAACATCAAACTGGTGCTTTGGAACTTACAGTGATTAATATTCTTATTTAACTACTCTGAAAGTTACAAAGACAATGCTGGCAATGGCATTAAATATTAAACTGCACAGATATGTACATGTTCTACTTAATGTCAGGTGATGCACTAAAAATAAATGTACTGCTCTGTGAGTTTTACAAAAAGAGAGCATGAGATATTATCAGGCATTAACAATGTGGGAGCAGAACTAAGAACATAAAATAACATGAGAGTTTGCTGGAATACTTAGAATGTAGAACTCAAGTATTTTGAATTTATGTAAATGATTATAAACTCAGTACAACTGTAGGGACAATATTGCAGCACTACAACTATAGCATAGCATATTAGAAGAATGTTTGGTCAGCAAACACTATCAAATACATCCAAACAATAATATATGTAGAATAAGGTAATTAGTACTTGAAGACTGATACACAGGTTGTTGTAGGACAATAGTCAAAGTATCTTTTCAGAAACAGACAAACATAAGCAAAAATGGGAATAAATATGCAAAAGACACCAGCACAGTCTAACAACTTACTATAATATCTATTTATATATGTGGATGCCTATTACACTTGTATTCCTTATTTACAAGTGACTTCAGGCATTTGATAAAAAAATGCACTTTGAGTATTAAAAATATCACTTACAAGGCATGCACAATGCTCTTGGATGAGTCAGTGGGGAACCTTTGTATTTTTAGAGTCAAAATGGAGCAGATCTTGTGAGAAGTGTTTTAAGGAGCATCCTGATGTGTTTCTTCTGACCATACAAATGAAAATATTAAAAGTCAGCATCATTACTACACAGCACGAAGCTTGCTCAGCCTTATTGCCTCTGGCATAGAAAATGTTTTTGATGTAAATATGTAAATGCTTGAAATGTTTGCAGTATAATTACATAATGGATATCTACACTCATTTAACATGAACAGGAATTATAGCAAATAAAAATCAAAGATAAATTATTTAGTAACCTCATTTGTATAGACTCTACATCCATTAGCACTGTTGTCTTTCTTTTTTTGGTATGTTTACCATGTTGGTGAAACCCAAATAAAATAACAGCCATAAAAACATATTATGCTCGATGACACAGTTAAGTAAAGTTGTAGAACCTCTGTGTGGGAAACAAAAACACTGGCTAATATGACTAATGGTATTCCTTTTTCACTCTCCTTAGGGCCCCACCTTGGAGCCATGTCTCCATCATCTCCCTTGGAAGCTGCAGCAGTTCACCGATAACAGCCTAGACAACTGTAGAAGCACTCTTGCAGTTATTTATACTGGTTGGTGCCTACACATAATGTGCAACATCAAGCAACTAGTTAGCGTGGCCTGGCAAGGTGTCACCTTTCCAATGAGCAAAAATATATAGGATGGTATGATAGTGTTAGGCTGTGAAAACTGGCATGGAAAGAGAGTACATGCATCAGATTACCTAAATCTGTTAACACTTTTGCTTTTTAGTGACAATATTCACTGTGTTATTCCAGTATAATTTCCTACATCCACACAGGGGTCATCAGCCCACCCATGCATGTTTAATATGCTTTTCAGGTGCTCATGCAGGTTCACAAAGCTAAGCGAGTCTCTTAGTGAGGCATTGTTTAATTCTGCAATGAGATAAATGTACAGCTCAAAAACATTCATTCAAATGATGCTTAATAACATAAAGACCATGCTAGAAGCTTTGAAATTGTGCAATAAAAGCACCCACCTCTGCCATGGGCCTCATCATGCTACAGAAGAAACTTGCAAAAGAACAGCATTTGGCAGCACGAACACTCATCCATTGCTGAACGAAGATCTGCTTAAACCCTTAACTGGAGTCATTTCCTTCTGGTAAGAGGACCTTATTTGTTTTTAGTTTTGCTAAGTTTTGATAAGTTAGCTGCAACCAGGATCCCACATTCTGAAAAGGTCTTCTTATTCCTAAGCTTTTGTTCACATTGATTATTACAATAGCAGGTGTTTCAGAAAAAATAAGTGGCTTAGAAATGGTATCTTACTTAGCTTTTTACTGTAATAGTTGTTTTGAACTTCATGGTATCCATAACAGTGTGCCACTGTATTATAGCTGTTTAGGTTGCTGGTTTCAATTGACAACACGTAATGAGTGGGAGAATTTTGAAGTGTTTCATATAACTCTACAATATGAATTCTGAAAAACAAATAATTCATAGGAGTACTGTGGATAGCTCCGAACATGTTTTGTTTTATTTCCCTTCAGTTAGAACATATAAAAGGGGTTTAGAGGCTTCATCATGAGCTATATGCTTCATACACTACGTTATCCACTATTAAATTAAAATTAGATCAGAAAAGTTGTAGAACAAACTTTTTGCTCGCCACTCACCAGTTCTACCTTATAGATAAATAATACCGCAGGTGTACTGCAGTTGAGAGAGCCAATAAGCTTTGTAACGTTCCTTTACTGTTGCAGAATTCTAGCTGCTGAACTGTTATAATTTTACTTTCTTGCTAGGATTCCCTTCTGATTACCAGGTGCAAACTCAATACAGCAGACAATCTTCAACAATGTGTGTTACACTTGGTGGTCATATACCGGTTTACCTGAAGCTATGTGTCCTTAAGTATGGTTAGATAAATTGAGAAGCATAACCACCCACTCACCAGGGTCAAGTTTCATCCTTGAAAGAAAAAGACAGCATTTTGTTGTCTGTCACACTCAGAGAGTTAAACAGAATCATTCTTACTGTTGCACAATTTTAATAAATAACTTATTTTGCTAACCACAAACAAGGGTTTATTAGTGCTACAAAAATGCTAATTTCTATTCTTGACCTTGAAGAACAGCATTACCCCAAAAGGACTCCATCTTCTTAGCATTAAATATTTGCCCTGCCTAAAATGTATCATGATCATTTAAAATAAAGATATTAATGCCAGAATTCATATAGATGTGCTGTAGTGCAGTAAAAGCTGCTCACTGCAAAGTAAGAAGAAACTCTTGTGTATAGTGAACATGAATTACCAAGCAGGGACATGTTGCAATAGCAGGAAGTCAGATGCAGTTTGGGGAGGGCATACAGGGCAGGATGGGAAAGCTGCAACCTCAGCTTGGTGCAGAAGAAGAAGCATGTAGTACATCAAGGTAGTAATCTCATGCTGCCTTGTGTGAGCCTCAGAAGAATGTGTACCAGTGCCACAGCATGTAGCAAGAATGAGAAGCTGCTGCAGCAGTCCGCCACTAGCTACTTCATAAAAAGGATAAATATCATATGCTAAAGTCCTGCTACCTGATGCCAAGACAGCTGGGGACCATATTGATTCCCTTAAAGGGCTAAAGGAAAGTAGAAAGGAGGATGTGAATCAAGCAGAAGTGATAAAAGTAGGAAGGAGGATATGTATCAAGTGGCTGTATATCACTTAATCGAAAACATAAACGATTGAATAACTATTCTTCGAACCCTGTACATTGAAACATCAAACTATTAAACAGACTTTTAATCAAAATTTTTCCCAGGAGAAAACAACAGTTAGCCGCCATCAGGAACTTGCACTTTTCCCTACTGTAGTGCAATTTCAGAGTTGGTATATTTAGTTAGGGGAGTGTAGGGGGTGTGGTTGGTGTACCCCCCCCACCTGGGTGAGTTTTAAACTTTATTATTTTTTTGATGGTTGCTAGATTGGCCAAGCATTATTTTGTCCTGGGAAATATTTTGATTAAAAGTTTGTTTGATGGTTTGTGATTTTGATGTAAATGTTTTGATGAATATTTGTTCGATCATGATATAGAGCCATATCAAGTATAAGGTGAACATTAAAGGAAATGTGGAGGGGAGGTAGGACATGAGTTTTATGGGGCTAGGTTTTGCATTTCCCAAAGGCACACACACACACACACACACACACACACACACACACACACACACACACACACACACACACACACACACACACACACACACACACACACATATAAAGAGAGAGACAGGATTTTGAGAAGAGTGAGAGGGAAACATCAACAGGAAAGGTGGGGAGGGGATATGCAGTAGGGATAGAAAAGCAATATGAAACAGTAAAGACAAATATGAGTCAACTGGCATATATTAGGAGGGAGGCCGATGGGATGCACACAGACCAACAAACACAAAGCAGACAAAAGACCGATGGTTGAGGCAGGTATGGGTAGTGTTTAAGCTGCTGACAGTCCAAAGGGATGGTACTACAAACCAATAGATTGAAGCTCTAGGACCAAGCAGTCAATGGCATGAGGCACACCAAGCTGCAATGGCCTAATGGCAAGGGCCAGATAATTTATTGAATCTGTGATTTGCTACAGGAAGGATTGATGTGCAACAGCCTAACATGTCAATGGCCAGCCAACTTCCACCACCCACTTCAGCTCTTGCTTAGCTAGGGCAGGTAGTTGTGGTTGGTTCCCTGCACTGAGGGGATCAGAACACCACTGGTGAGGCACTCCCACCCCAATCATCCACCTCAGCTGTAGCCTTGACCAGGGCTGTGGCAGGTAGTGGCGTTTGATGCATCTGTGGCACAGTGGTACCATCACAGGAGACATAACAGGAATGGTACCATTATTGTTGATGATCCACAGACAGGACAACACATATAATATGTGTGAGAGTTCCATACACCCTACCATGCCAATAGTCTCTGACAGTAGCATTCTCTTCTCAGTTTTCTTCTTGTGCTGAAGAACATAAGAGACAGGGCTCTCTAATTAACACAATGGAAAAAGAAGACCAAAAATTCAGGACACCAGTGAATATACTGAACATTGCTCTTGTCCTTTAAACTTGATTTTTGCAAGGGGACAAGCCCCCTCCCACACCCCCTGATGTTGGGCTCCTACACTCATGGAACTTATATGTACCGATTCTGAGATCTCCACACAGCTGGAGAAAAATGAATGTTCCAAGAAATGGCTATCTTGGACTTGGTATATGCAAGTCCATTTTTCAGCCAGTCAGTCTCCATGTTTGGGTAGTCACTGAAACAGATCCCAATATTTCAAATGGTTACCAAGGGACAGCCATCATAGAATGCTGTAGAGAAATATAGTTAGTTGTGCAAAGATACTGCTTTAGATGTACGTGCAGTCAAGTAGAATTCTGAGCTGGTGCTTACAGCCTGTGAGTCCTGCTACACTATCATATGTAAATGCTATCAGGCAGAATCCTGAAATAGTGCCCACAGCCTGTAAAATCATCTGTACTGCCAGATGTATGTGCAGTTAAGGAAAAGCCTGAAATGGTGACCACAGCATGTGGATTTTGGAATTAGTTAAGCAAAACCATGTATATGCAATCAGGCAGAAGCCTAAGATAGTGCCAGCAGGATGAGACATATGCAATGCTCCCACACATATGTGAAAAGATGCAGAAGCAAGAAATAGTGCACACAACCCCTCATCTGCACAGGCTGGTGCCCGGCTCCACAGAAATATACCAGCCAACAACAACAACAACAACATCCAGACTACTCATACAGGAATCCTCATCTGCCAACTTGGTATATCCTAGAATCCCTCATGAGAACTAAACTTTAATAGGATCACTGTCTTGAAAGAAAGAAAACAGTTCTAAGCAATACAATGAAATGCACTAGAAATTACAATACCATTTGATACATTCTTACCTCATCTCAGCCTGTCACACCCAGAGGAGCAGCACTGTAAATCATCATAGTGGTGTCTGCACTGCTCACTGTAAATCATGATAGTGGTGTCTGCACTGCTCACTGTAAATCATTGGGATCTGGACACATGCTCGACTATCATATGTCCAAATCACAAAACATCGAACACACATACACGAAAGCGCTTAACATCGACAAGCGCTTTCCTGTATGTGTGCCTGTTTTGTAGATCAGACTACAATGCAGGTAAGGGAAAATTCCCTTTTCCCCACTGTAGTGCGATCTTAGAGTGGGAATAATAAAGTAGAGGGGGTGTGAGGGGTGCAGGGGGGCAAAGCCCCCCTGCAGAAATGTAGATTTTTTTTTTTGAACTACACATACATGGAAGCGCTTTTCCATATTAAGCGCTTTCGTGTATGTGTGTTTGATGTTTTATGATTTGACATATGCTAGTCGAGCATGTGTCCTAGATCCAAATCATCATAGTGGTGTCTGCACTGCTCACTGGCTTAGAGTGCCAGTAGCCTTGGTCATCAGCTCTACTAGGTTGTACAGCTGTGAACCTTACTAATTGTACCTGCCAACAGTTCCACTGTGAACTGGTTGTACAGGAGATAAAACCTGGCCTTACTGTCGTTTATACATCAGGCAGATGTTCCTCCTGTAGTATGAGCATTGGCAGCCATCACCACATGTATGCAGCCAAGAAAAATGTCAAGCAGAGAATCACATTTTAAATGTGACTTTGAATCATAGTTAATGCACCTTAATATTGCTGCACAGCGCTGAGTGTATACATGCCCAGCCAGCATGCACAAGTGGGCATGCACAGCATGCCAGTGCAAACAGAGTAACATACTTATGCCATATGTTGCTGATGCTTTTCTGTGGAATATATCAGTTCATAAACACAGGGGGACTCTAGATGCACTAGGATATAAGTAGTGCAAGCTAGGCCTTACCCAAGACTTTATATCTACCATCTGAGGCAAGAAAATGTGCAATAAGGAAGCAGCAATTGCAGCAACAGTATTAGAGCAGCTTGAAGTCCTCTCCGGGAGCACAAACATAGCATTTCCATAGGGTAGAGGCTGCACGAAGTATGTTGTATTTCATGGCACTGTTGTAGGATAAAGTTCAATAGTGGCATATGCAGGTCAGCCTTTGACTGAGAATATTCTATGGTAAAGCTAGTATTATGCATGCGATTCTACTGAATTAAATCAAAAGACCCAAACATCGATGTTCAAAATGTCAACCACAAAATGTCAGAAACATGAATGTTGACATGCTAATACACCTGCAATAATCTCAGTGCATGCATCACACAATGTTAGGGAATGGACATATTCCCAAACTTTGAGAATTATGCACTCTTACACACCTGTTGACCATCTCCTGAGCCAACTAATTTTGATGACTAAACAGATGTTGCCCAAAGATAGTTTTCACTAAATTCAGTGATCCATACATATATGATCTATACATATAGATCATATATATGCATGAATCACTGAATAAATATATGATTATATAAACTGTATTTGTGTGCAAAGAACTGCATTTTCCTCTTCTCTCCTGCCTGTCCTAAACATACATAGTGTAGACATATGGCAGGAGGAGCGGTCATGGCTATCCAAAAATGCAACCCCTGTCAGCATAGCCTATCACTCGTTATCACCTATGCCCCCCCCCCCCCAGCATGCCCCAGGCCATACTGCCTATGGAATACAGGCCTGTGAACCCTGTGTGTTAGTTTCCCCAGTTGGTTATGTGACAGTTCTGTCTGTATCACTGCTGTTGGTTATTACTGGGGTACTACTATATCATAGCATATCTGTAGCATCTGTTAGTTTTTTGCCCCAGTACAACCATATACAGGGATGTATAGCCACTCTAACATACTGTTTGTCTGTCATAGTTTACTGTTAATAGACATCACTGGTCTACAGTTATGGTTTCCTTTTTTCATATGTGTGTTGTTATCTTCCACATGGGATGGATGACAAAGGTTAGATAATTTCAGAGAATCTGAGAATGATGTCCTGCTACAATCACTCAGGAACCACTTACAGAACTTGTTAGGGAGATGGGAGCTCACCAAACTTTATAGATTGCAGATGGATCACAGTGGACTGTGATATCAGTGTTGTGGTTGAAAAGAGTATCTCAACACAGGAATATCAGAAGCATGTCAGCAACTTCATACATTAGGCCTCAGACAAGATATATGACATATCATCAAATAAGTTGGCAATGGAAGGGGGCCACCTTCCAGTGCAAGTTCATGGATGATTAGGCACTTTTATCGACCCAACATTGAAAGGATGTAAGCATAGGAATACTATCTGAACAAGTGGACGCAGGCTCAGAGAGTGACCAAACCTCACCTATCCACAATGAGAAGAGCCATGTTAGTATTCTTATCAAGGTATCCGTACAACAACACTACACATACAGACCATAGTGAGAACATAAATACTGCTGCACATGTCCCCATAGGAACATCAGTTGTTCTCACACAGAGGAATACCAGCACAGACATGTGCATGTTTTATATCTGTATGGAGGCACAAGAAATGACTTCAGATGTTTGCAAGGATATCTCGATTCACTTTTCTATGTCTTGCATTGTGTGTTCACCATCAAGAACACTGCTATATTTACACTTGGAGAGAGTGTGACAAGAAAACAAGCTGATGTCAGCAACGATGTAGTGCCTGAAATGATGCCAGCACACTGATTCATTCACAGTCTGAGGGAACATTAGCACTGTCTGTTTCCTTCTAGTGCAGTCCTACACACATTGTACAGAGTGAAAGTGTGGCATCATTTACACCTGACCTAAAGATATGACATCCGTTTTCAAGATGGTCTTTCCCATGCCTTACACTACCACAACTACTTCTCCTGAGGCTGCAGCACCAGACAAGGGAACTGCATATAACATGGGTATCCCTACCTGATAGCAGTATACCAGTGTGTTCCTATTGCTGTCCAGTGTTATTGCTGTCCCTTGACAGGTGGGGAGTATTTGGATTAAATCAAAACATATGCAGGGCTGTAATACTGTGCAATCTTCACCTAATTACTGTGACATTGTGATGATTGGATGGCTTTGTGTGATGTCACCCAGCACAGGCAACATCTCCAGGATGCAATGGAGTCCAAAGACAATGCCATGATAGGCCTCATCAGCCCACCATTACTGCTCTGTCTGATATGTTGCTAATGGCTTGGGGTGGCTGCATACATGGGGTGGTCCCATATGGAGGCCTTCACATTGAACAGTCTCTAGCTGTGAAAATATGGTTATCATATCTGTCACTCAGTGTCATAGGCAACCATGGCAAAGAACTTTCTGGGACAGGACACCTAAAAAGCTGACCACATGTGGGTTTCATTTCACCTGTACCACCACCTGTGTGTCATAGGGGGCCTCCAGCCTCACCACATTTAGCCATCACAGTGTCACCACAGCATGGCCCCATACTGTCTCACCTATTCAGTCTACAGAAAAAATTATTCATGACATTTATATTCCCCCTTTCATGACACCAATGTGTCTACCTTCATTGACCTGTAATTTTAACCCCAGGCTGTTTTGGCAGCCATATGTCCTTGCATTCCTAGTCACCTCTGCAAATGGGAATGACTGTGACCCAGACCACCTTCCTTCCTCTTTGGTGTAACTGAAGATATCTAATGCAGAGCGACTCAATCATGCAGTGCTTAGAATAGCTTTTAAATAACACTACTTGCATCATTATGACCTACCACTGTGTACTTGTCAAGGATCACAGTGGTGGACTAGATGTTGCTGTTTTACCTGCAGTGCTGTATACTGTGTATAACACTGTATAGGTGTGCTCATTGGTTGCTTTTTCTGTGCTGGAGGATGCAAGATGTTTTAGCTGTGACAGATCCTGATGTTACAGGTGTGGAGGTTACTGACACTGAGGACTAGATTATTAGCTTCTTGATAATTATATTATGTAGCATGCAGCATGACATAAAGAGCTTACAGTTTGTTGTAGGAGCATACTGTTGTCCCCCCCCCCATGTCTAGGATGTGGAACTGGACTTTCAGCAGGCTGAAAACTCACTGTTCTAGGCAGTAGTGAAATCCTGGAATTTCAGATACGGTTATTTATGTACATGGAATTGTTTCTGGTTTGTGACTGAGTGATGCTATACTGCATTTCAGCAATAATCTGTTGGTTCCCCACAAGATTCATCACCATGGATCTGTTCTGTATCATCTGAAACACAGTAGGGACATAATAAGGGGTTGAAATGTGGGAACATAATGTCTGTGGCTGTAGATGTTTATTTATTTATTTATTTTATATGTGTGAACACCTTTGTGCCTGCACATACCTACTAGTTGACCCTGCTAAATTTCAGTGTGCAAGAAGTGGTGATATAGATGATGTGTATGACAGGTGTGTAAATCATAGGCAGTGCCAGGGAGCTGCACATATACATTGGTTATAAGCCCATGTACATTGGCAGACTACTGAGCAGCTAGTGGAATGGTGGGCCTTGCCTTTGATATACTGCTTACCAGGGATACCAGGTAGCATTTTCATTGCCACATGTGTGCTGGCTGTAGCACCTAGTACTTCTGGATGGCAGGTAATGGTGTAGAAGCCATGCATGGTGTTGCCTTTCTCTTCTCAGCTGTGTTAGGGAAACAAATATGCTTATCCACATCTATAGAAAAGTTATCAAGAATCATATTGGGTATTCTGTTGGCCAAATAAACTGAATGTGCCCACTGTTTGTCTCTAAAATATACTGCAGCTAAAATGTTAAGAAATACACAACCTTGATAAAGAAAATTCATGCATCCCTCCAGACACAATATGCTGGCTGCAAATGTCAGCCAATGTTTACATTATGTCTTTATCCACACAGAACTGTTCTGTTAACTGCTGGCTGGTTGGCTGATGTATTATCCTCAGCTGGCAATGTTTTCAATTACCTTACCTGCTACTGGGTCATGCTGCCAGATGAAAGTTAGCAGCACTTAGGGCATACTATAGCTGTTGCCACTCCTAGTACTTACACCAACTGTAACTTCATGAATTTCAGCAAACTTTTTACCTTTATACTCTACAACACCTACTTGACCAACTTTGCTGTTGACAACTTTGGTTAGTGGCCTCCTTTCTTAGACCCTCATTTCATTATGTACTCATCAGACTGCACCTCTTCATCTACATAACATTATATGGTCATTTGCATGCACGCTTCCAGCACCTTATTGCCCTATTGTGTCAGCTGGTTCTGTGAATCTTTACAAAGCTGTACATGTTCACTTTTGGCAATTATTATGAACACTAGTCTAAATATGTTTGTTGCAATATATCATCAGTTTAGAGTTATCTATGACCCAGACTAGCACGATCTTTATTTTGATAAAAGTGTTACTCTGGCTGCCTCAGATCATGTGATGGTCTGCAGTACATTCAGTGTACGCTCTTGATTGAAAGTGCTTTGTTTGTTCTCTGGGTTATTTAAAGCACATGGAATTGTGCATGCCTGTATTACAGATTAATTTCACTTGCTCATATGGGTTTTCTTTTACTTTCAGAACAAGCTTAGACTGGTACATTTTTAAACATTATCACATGCTTTAATAATGAGAGTGATGATTCACTGAAACAATGCAAGATGCAGCAATCCTGTGTCACATGAGGAGGATGAAAACAAAACAAACAGTGACACTATGCCCAGAGGCATTTTAGCTTCTATGCAATAGTCGCCTCCTAGAATTTCAGATATGGCTGAAAGGTATAAAACATAGGTATAAGTACAGGTAAGCATTTTCATTCAGGTGAGTAACCTATAAATATTTTATTTAGACATGAAAAAGCAGGGGCTTCTGCTACCAGTACTCAACCCCAATATAGCTGTCTTCATATATACACAGATCGTGCGCATGCTCTGGCATGTGTGTGTGTGCGTGTGTGCGTGTGTGCGTGTGTGCTGTGTGCGTGTGTGTGTGTGTGTGTGTGTGTGTGTGTGTGTGTGTGTTAAATAAATGTGCATGCATACAATTAGAGATGCATCATGTTTACTCAAATTACTAAACAGATAGCCAATAATATAACAAGAACACCCCACTCTGCTTACATTTATGCTGTTAACTGGCTGACTTGACATTTTTCTATTAACTCGTATGTTTGTATCTAGCACACAAATGCTGAACTTCAAACATATAATTTGTACTCCAAGGTTTATGTGGTAGTTGCCTGGTAGCAGGCAAGAGTTCATTAGTTGCAAACTGCAAATGTAGTACTAGAACCTGCACAGCATGAGGAGCATTTATGAATGTTAAGACTTCAGTGTACAGCTGACTGGCACAACACTACAGTACTGGCATGTACTTTCTTCCATTTGATGTACAGCTGGCTGTATGATATATATCTTTTCATTAATGTAAACAGGTATTCATTTTTAATTTCACCATTCAAGCATATTTTTTCAATTTTCAAAAAATAAATTGATGCTAAAGCTTCATAAATTAATCACTTGCTCTGTATTACTTATTTGTTAATTTTCCTATTACACTTTTATTAAATTAAAAAGCAGTTACCTGACATGACCTGGAACATACAAATATTCTCGCCTCCTGTGGGATAACGGTTAGTGCCACTCATTTTTTTTTTATTTTAAGAGGGGCCAAGCATGTGAAACATGTTGTTATTGTTTGTCTTTCGGCTTTTCCTGGTCAGGGGTTGCCAGAGTGGAACTCCAGTCTGCTAATGATTGGCAGCTGTTTTTTTTTTTTTTATGGTGTCGAGTTGCCAGCCCACGCCAAACCTTCAACGAAGGCACACCCATTCAACACATGTCTTTCAAACGCCCACTCGACCACGGGGAGGACATGCAGACTCCACACAGAAGGCACTCCCAACCCAAGCCGAGAATCGAACGGGAGAACCTCTTGCTGTGAGGCAACAATGCTACCGCTGCAGCTGCACCACCAGAGAAGTCAAGTATGTGAAACATGTCTGAATTCTATTTCCTAAATGTCTTGGGTGGATGCTGACTAGAAAGGTGTAAAGTCAATAAATTATATTCCAACAGAGAGAGTGAATGTGATTTTGACAACACTAATTCTTTGCTTCCTAGATATTTTCAATGTCTGACAAATTTTTCTATTTTTTTCATGGAAAATATGCTTTACATAGCATCTATAATGAAACTTTAACTGGGTCTGTTTTGCTTAAAATCTGTCTTCTAAGATATTGTACAACAGAAGAGTCCTGTTTAATATAGTAATGACCCTTAAACTCAGTTTGAGTTAAAAAACAAAACAAAACAAAAATTATGGTAATGGATTTATTTTAATATCCTGAAATTCTACTAAAGGCAGTGAGGGCATCCTTGACTTTGGATAGTACCTCAGATGGAAAATTATAGAGCTGAATCAGTTCATTATCAGAGAATGAGAGAGAAACTTCTTTCAATTATAGACCCCGAAGAGTGAAATTACTTTAGATCACTAACAGTGGGAACTTCAGGGTCGGATTTCATAAAGCTCACAGAATCTGGCATATTGCGTAGATTTCAACATGAAACCTGCAGGTAAAACAGTAATATGCTAATATAAAATAAGAAACTCAGAATACCTCAGAGCACAATGGAGTACCGCAGTTTCAATGGTGCACTACAGAAATGCACAAGTAATCTACAGGGTAAAGACATCGTTGTCCAATAACATTGTACACTAAGAAACAAAAGGAGAGATATCACAAATCAAGAATACCAATTGTTATTTAGAAAGACAAAATCTGTACAGTAACTTTACGGACAACTACAGAATGTTACTGAACCTGTAGTGATACCCCCCCAACAACGCACACATTAAAAATGCCAGTTATCCCAAACTAATCATCACGGCAAACTAACAGAAATTTGCAGGAGGACACAAAAATGTATTAGACAATCACAGATATGTCCATATGCCATCCACTAACTTATAATATGTGCTCCAAAGCTGCAAGGCTATTTGTAATACATATATATTTTTACATCACTCATTACACTAAAATCAGAGACATCTACATATATCTACATAATACATGTATCATAAAAAATATTGACTTATTTTATAGATTCCAACAGAATCTTTAAATTGCCCAGTTTGAAAAATTAAAGGTGAAGGGTACTCATGGCCACTTTGCCATAGCTAACAGTTGCTAGTACTAGGTTTGGGACCTGTATGGGGAAGACACCATTAATGCACATGGGTCTATATTAGATTCTCTAAAGCCGACAATGTCGAATCTGACATTGTCGACATGAGAATAGCGAAACTGCCAAACATCGAACAAGTAAACGGAAATCTCCGTAAGGGGAGATTTCCATTTACTTCAATATAATGCGGTCTTGGAGTTGGCATGTTTAACTAGCAGGGGGTGTGGGATGCAAAGCCCCCCATGTGGAGGGTGCAGGGGGGCTTGCCCTCCCTGCCTACACCATTTAGTTTATTTTTTGTAGTTTTTATTTCTTTTTTCTGAACATTCGATGTTTTAGAAATGTGCGATCACTAAAGGTCGACCTTTAGTGATTCAAACTGTTAAATATCCAATATTCTAATATAGACCCAATGCACACACCCAAGGAAAGTAAGAGGTAGAAAAGAAGATGTGGGGTATGGGTGAAGAAGAGAGACAAATATGAGGAATATTGGTGTAGGAAAGTCTGAGGGAAAGTAAGAGGGCCATGGCCAAATTTTTTTTTTAAAGAATGAAAGGAAAGGTAAACATAGGGAGAGAGGATGTGAAGGCAAGCCCAGCAGATATACCCATAGAACAAACAGCACAACACAAAACAGACAAATGTTGGAAAAAAAAACAGTAAGGGCAGATGTGATACACAGACAGCACACTGCATAACATGAGCAATGGAAAATTGTCAAACAGGGTGGGGATGCATACTAGCCATGGCAAAATGCAGATAAAAAATCTACAGTACTTATGCACTATCAAGTTAGCTCATGTTGCATAGTGTGTGACAGTCACACATAGATGTGTATAAACAATGACACATGTGTGTACCAGAATAATAAAGTAGGATCACAGTACACATTGGATATATATATATATATATATATATATATATATATATATATATATATATATACATAGACCCAATAAGTCCATCAGCAGTGCAGGTATTAGCCAAGCCACATCACAGATAAGCAAATGCAGGTCAAGCAATGGCACATATCTTCACAGGACACAAACAAACCTACGACCATGCATGTGAAAGATATATAACCAAGCATATTGCCAAATGGAAGTACTGCAGAAGATCAGTCAAGGCTGCTACATACCCAAGTATGTGTACATAACCAAATGTGTGCATGTTATACACATATTTATTTATTTTATTTATTTTACATTTGTTGACCGGGCTAGTCTAGCTGGATATATGTCCATTTTCAGTAGAGGCCCGGGGAGAAAAGCTCCGAGACAGATACAAACAGACAATAAGTATTGTTACAAAAAAAGAAGTATGCATTTAACAGTACATAGCATAAAACTATATACAAAGTTTAGAGCAAGATGATATACATATGCTAGAGGGTAAAAAATAGTATCCATGTTCTTACTATATGCTTGCCATTGCACTACAGAAGATTAAATTAGTGGAGAGAGAACAGCTAGAAAAATATTAGTAGCATTAATGATAGGTTAGTCAGGGTTGCTACAAGGGCACAGTCGGTGTGTTTTGAGGAAGGTTTTAAGTTTTTGTTGGAAGAGTGGTAAGGAAGGAAGAGAAGTAAGTTCATTAGGTAGAAGGTTCCAGTTTTTCCCAGTTGTGTTTGAGAATAGAGAGTCCCCTGCCATGTTTTGAGACTTGTTGATGTTAACTAGGAGTTTATTTGATGAACGCAAGGCATTAAGATTTTTATAGGGGGTTATGAGGTCTGAGAGTATTGGAGTATTTTTTGGCTGGTAAAGGATCTTATGGGCAATTGTAAGTTGGTTGAATTGAAGCTGGTTTTGAAGTTCAAGCCATCCGAGTTGTTTGAGATTCTGACAGTGATGGGTTCTGAAGGGTTTACCAGTAGCAAACCTGGCAATATTATGATAAGAGGTAGCAAGTTTGAGAAGATTCTTTTTGGATAGGTTATTGTATATTGGTGAGGCATAGAGCAGAGTAGAGATTAGATGGGAGTGGGCAATGGTAGTTCTTGCTATTGGTGTAAGGAAGGGTTTGACTCTGTACAGGTAGCCCATTTTTTTGTTAACTGATTTTATAGTGTTGTTAATGTGGATGTTGAAGTTAAGGTTGTTGTTTATTGTAATCCCAAGGAGTTTGGTGGTAGAGTCTGGGTATATGAGGGTACCATTGTTAGAAATTATTGAGATATCTATTGGTGTGGACCTACAAGTAGGAGTAAAGAGCAGGAGCTTTGTTATTTTGGGATTCAATAGGAGGCAGTGCTTTAAGAACCATATCTCAGCTATGCTAAATACTTTCTGGGTTTGGCATTGCAGTTCAGAAGCAGATTTAGCTGTGCAGATTAATATAGAGTCATCTGCATATTGTATACAAGTTGCATTGGGAATAGCCAAGTAGAGATCATTAAGAAAAAATTGAAAATAAGAGAGGACCTAGAATGGAGCCCTGTGGGACGCCCAGTGTGACTGGAAGGTGGGATGATATTTTCCCAGCGCACTGCTTGTTGCCTATTGCTCAGGTAGGAAGTAAACCACTTTACAGATTGAGTATCCAGGGAAAGTGATTTGAGAATATTGATAAGCCATGTGTGGTTTACCATATCAAAAGCCTTTGAAAGATCAATAAATAGTGCTGAAGAGAGTAAATTGTTATTACGGTTTCTATTAATGGTGTCTGTCAAGGAAGGAGGGGAGTGGTGGTACTATGGAATGGCCTAAAGCCATATTGGCCCTTAGCTAGTAAGTTGTGTTGCATTAAATGGCCTATTAGCTGATGGCAAATGCATTTTTCCATTATTTTTGCTAAGGGTGAGAGAAGGGCTATGGGTCTATAGTTAGAATATTCATTGGAGTTGCTACCTTTGTGTACGGGGATAATGTGTGCGATTTTCCAGCTGGCAGGGATATATGCTTCTTTAATGGTTCTGTTTATCAGGATGGATACAGGATAAGCTACTGCTTTAGCTGCTTTTTGCAGATATTCAGCAGGGGTTTGGTCAGGGGAAGGGATACATGGCTTCAGCTTTGCTAGGAGTTTGAAAATAAAGTTAGTAGATATAGGTTGTAATAGGAAGGTAGGAAGTATGCTAGTTGTGGGGGTAGGAATGCTAGAGGTGTCAGGAGATAGCTGACTGGCTAGAATTTGGATGGTAGCTGTGAAGAAGGAGTTAAAGTCATTAGCAGTTTGGATGGGAGTCTCATGGTTAGTTCCTGTTGGTGTTGGTGTACTGGAGTGTCCTGGGTATAAAAGTCTATTGATACTTGCCCAGAATCTTTGAGGGTTATTTCGGTGTGTTTGCTGTATTTTGTAGTAATTTTTTTTTGTCTAAGAGTATGGCTTTTTTAGTTGCATTTCTTATTTGTCTAAATGTCTGTTGATCAGATGAGCTTTTGTAGTTTGCCACCTAGTCCAGGCATTATTTCTAAGTAGATTTTTTTTTTGCCTGGTATCTTTGGTTAGCCATGGAGCTGGTTTTGACCTAATTCTTATATTATGTATAGGTGCATGTTGGTCTAGGATAGTTAAGAATTTAGAGTTAAAGTACTGGACAGCCTCTTCCAATGGGAGGGTTTTTAAATAAGTCCAATTACAGGCACTAAGTTCGCTCAGAAATAGTTCTTGGTTAAAATGCTTGTTGGAACGTAAAGTCCTATATGATGTTGGGTGGGAGATATCTATTTTTTGCCTGATTATATAAGTTAAGCAATGGTCACTTACATCATCAGGGAAGATACCTACTTTGTACGTTTGGTGGTGGTTATTAATGAGAATCCAGTCTAAGGTTCTCTCTTTTTGATTTGGTTTGTTAATTCTAGTTGGGGAGGTGATGGTCTGAGCGAAGCCATGAAGGTTAATATGAGAAGTAGGATGCTCAGTATTGATGCACTTCCAATCTATATTTACATCACCTAGGATTAAAGTTTCTTGTGGGAAGGTTGCTGTGACTCAGCTAAGAATATCCTCTAAGGTGCTAATATTATTTCCAGGAGGTAGATAAATGCATAAGATATTTATGGATTTATTAGAATTAAGCTGAATCTTGGAAATAAGGATTTCTGCATTATTGTCCTTAGGTATAAGGTGAGGTGGTAAGTTGTAACCCTTCCTTGAAAAGAATAGCTACTCCCCCTCCCTTTCTTTTTGTATGATCATGTCTCAATATATTATATCCTGGTGGGATAATCTCATTATCTTGGGTTTGTGGTTTAAACCAATTTTCTGTTAAACATAGCATGTCAAAAGACTATATGTCTAAGAGAGAATGGAGATGAGGAACTTTGTTGTTGATGCTTTGGATATTGACATGTGCTATCAGGAGACAGTTGGGGAGTTTTATGGGGCTGAGTGGGATAGAGGGATTGGAGGTATAAAGATCAGTAGGTAGGACATTGGCTGGGCCTGGGTTAGGATGGATATCACCATTTTGTAAGGATTGATTTTTTAGAATGTACAGTGCATAATGTAGATTACTTATGAGAAACTGATATTTCTTGGCTGAGGGATTATAGTATTTAATGTGGGATAGTCTGTGGAACTTTGCAAATAGGTAGCCAGGTGCAGATATTATATTTATATTATTCAGAGAGATGGGTATATGTGAGGCTGCTTGTTTAGTTGGGTAGTGGCACAGAGAGTAATGTAGGTGTTTAAAGGAGGTTAAGTGATAGGCTGAGGTTATAAAAGATATTCATGTGGCAGTAAGTAGTAGTTTAGCTAGTATTGAGGTAGTTGTGGTAGACATGGTGAGTACAGTTGGTTATGAGGTATTAAAGATAGCTAGGAGAGGTCAAAGCTGGAGTAGACAAAGTTTGAGTGGTAAGGCTAGGAGGAAAAAGTACTAAGTAGTTAGAGCTATACTTGCTTAGGTGCAGTAATAAAGGTGTGGTGTTAATTGTCTCCATAGGTGGGAGTATGTGATTTGTTGGATTGGAGAGGAGGGTCTGGCCAAGAAGTATAAATTTAGGGGCACTGGGGGTGTGTGGGAATTGGGGGTAGGGTAGGGGAGTGAAGTGAGCCTGCAGGGCGAACGGAGCAGGGCTCAGCTTGTACTAAGGAGTTATCACAAAAAACAATGTGGGAAAGAGCTCAGGTAAGTCCCAAGGTAGGTAAGGCTTTAAATGAATAATATAGACAGAGTCTAGGCAGGCTGGCAAGGTCAGTATAGTTAGGGAAATAAAAGAAGATTAAAAGAAAAAGGTGAAGCTAAGGAGTGTTACAGGTAGAGTAGGAAAAAGGGGGGAAAGAAGCAAGAGGCAGGTTGGTTGTTCCTGGTGGTGCTTAGCTCTTTGTTCAAGGGGAGTCATCTTTAACAGTTTAACATACAGGCAAAGAGCACATACATGAGCTTATTTTCCTTCTTGTAAGGTGTCAGGGACTGATAGGTAATAGCCACGCAAATGACGTGGTTGGTATTTAGCTTGGGGTTCCTGAAAAGTGGATGTAAAGCCTTAGATGAAGGTAGTCCAAGGGAAGGATATCCTTTACCACCTAAAAAAGAAGGAGAGAGAAAGAAAGGTTAACTCTATGTTAGTGGAGCAAGTACTTACCTATGAACCCTGGCAGTGTGGGAGAGTCAAGCAAAGAACAGTAAGTGGGAGAGCTGGGAGAGATAGGGGATTAGTAGAGAGGAGCATACATAGGGTTAGGATATTATCTTAGTAGGAGGTGGGATACACAAGATAGGGGATAGAAGGATATATTATGAGAAAGAAATGAAAAAGATTGAGAAAAAATGACATATAGAAGAGAGTACTAGTATTAGGAAAGCAGCAGTAGAATGAAAGAAGGGATAACAAGTAGATGCAGCAGTCAATATGTCACCATAAGGACAGTTAAGAAAAATCTTACTCTTAGTAAGTAGAGCTAGACGTTATACACTAACATTAGTATCAAAAGTGCGGAATAATAATAAACTAACATAAACAGCAAAACTTTTAAACATAGCTATAACCTTACACTTCTATTTCAGTAGCAAACATTGGTTCAAAAAAGCAGCACATGAAAAGGCTAATAAACAATGTTAAGGATAATTGCACTGATAACTACAATAGGGTAGGATGTATAACAAATATGGCAGGACTCACTATAGCTGTGTTAAAGGCAACAGCCATTGATATTAGTAATGCTTAGTAGCAGTAGTGTATAATAGAACAACTTTACCAACATAGTATGTACTACACGTGGATAGGCGCTGTTAGAAAAGCAATAAAGGCCACCCGGAGTACCCTAAAAACTAGCGGCAGTTTAGTAATATGTACTACATGTGGATAGGCACAATTAGGAAAGCAATAAAAGCCATCCAGATTACCCTAATAAATAGCAACAGTTTAGTATACTCCAGTTTTACCACCGTCGTACATATAAGCTACACGTGGATGGGATCCAGTAGTAAAACAATAAGAACCAGCACCCATTACACTACAAACTACCACTATTATGCTTTCATGTGAGACAGGATTCCTGTAGTAGTACGGTTGGCAGGAATAACAGCTAGTGCCAGGAATCCTTACATGCACTATAATACAAAACAATAGACCTGCTGTAATGCAAGCTAATATCAGTGGTTGTCCTAAAGATGAAGTACAAATGAATTTCACTGCTCACCGTAGTAGTTGGGAATTCTAATAATCATAGTTAAATCAATTACTAACATGATTTCTGTGAGTTCCCTTTTTATTAGCTGAAGTGAAAACAGAGAGAGTGACTCCGTAATAATTACAGATCAGAGGTACGAAATCTAGGCTGAGCGGAACCACACTAATTGCCAAAGTCTAACTAGTTAGCGCACCCAAAAAAAAACAGTGGACTAGGAGTTTTACAAAAATATCCAAAGTAACCACACAACAAATCATCGCAATAAACACACTCCAAACATCAAAATAGTCACACTACCTTTCATAAGCTGAAGGGCAGATATATATAAATGTATTATATCCCAAGAATCAGGGAGTGCACACAACCAGCAACCAGATGTACAGATGGGGACAGGCTAGAAGGAAGGAAATGATGCTGAAATGCCGAGAATAGATTTAAATGCGCAAAGGATAATGGCAGCATGCCGTGCAGATATGTGAGTAGATGAACAAGGTAACCTCGTGGGATTTCCAGGTATATGCAGTGTGGGGGTGGGAAGCAAGGCTCAGCTTGTACTAAGGAGTTATCACAAAAAACAATGTGGGAAAGAGCTTAGGTAAGTCCCGAGGTAAGTAAGGCTTTAAATGAATAGTATAGACAGAGTCTAGGTAGGCTGGCAAGGTCACTATAGTTAGGGAAATAAAAGAAGATTAAAAGAAAAAGGTGAAACTAAGGAGTGCTATAAGTAGAGTAGGAGAAGGGGGGAAGAAGCAAGAGGCAGGTTGGTTGGTGCTGGTGGTGCTTAGCTCTTTGTTCAAGGGGAGTAGTCTTTAACAGTTTAACATACAGGCAAAGAGCACATACATGAGTTTATTTTCCTTCTTGTAAGGTGTCAGGGACTGATAGGTAATATCCATGCCAATTATGTGGTTGGTATTTAGCTGAGGGTTCCTGAAGAGTGGATGTGAAGCCTTAGATGAAGGTAGTCCAAGGGAAGGATGTCCTTTACCACCATGTTATTTGCACTGCAGATCAATAAAAATCCCACTACATCCCAGTCCCCATTTCTTCTCTTCCCCTCCACACCGATCCACTTTATGCCATGTCAAAGGCAACATGAGTGTACATGTGTATGTTTGTGTGTCAGCGGCATAAATGGAACATACATGAAATCAAGGTCAATACACATACATACATCAATGACCTGTAATAATATGTTAAAAATATAACAGGACAGAATATTGAATATACTAGGTTGTGCACATGGATATTAAAAAATACAGTGGGTACCACACAAGTCAAATGAGAACAAGGAAGTATTGCAAGCATTAGCTAACAGCTAGTGTGTACATGTCCCACATTGTAAAATGCCTATACATTTGGCACATGTTCACTGTATCAAATTAATAACTAGTGATGGATAGTCGTTTTGACAAAGGCAAACCTATATGCAAAAAACACTAGGGACATATTAAAGTGGTAGGGAGGTGGACAACCTGACACCACATCATGGTAAAACAGGACACTGTAAGGTGACACAATGCAAATGCATGTGTAAAACACACAGGGTGCTGTAGAAGACTCAGAGACATCCATTTAAACAAATGAAAAATGCATGTTAAATGGACAGATAGAATGCTGATGTCCACAAAACTGGACATGTGTAAAACACACATACACAACATGCATAGGCAAGCAAGTTAAACATGTCAGTCACATACTCCTATACTGTCATGTAAATATTAAATAAAGAAGCGCATGTGTATGTCAACCATACTGCTCTTTATGGAGCAGAGGACACCTCTGTGAGAATCATTACAGCATATTTACAATACATCACTGAGTGCTCATTTGTGAAAGCTACATATCTGTGTCAGTATGCATCTGACTATGTGCACACATATGTACAATTATGTATACAACTATTTATGGAAAGTGTACACCAATGTCACTACATCATGGGTGTGGAAATGCTGCATACAAAAAACATGTAATATACTATGAAAGACTGTATAATGTGTAACATTGTGACAGATTAATGTTACCTTGATCTTTGATGCAGTCAGATACGAAGGACTGCACATACACAGGATATACCTGTATCTGATCCCTCATGGCATCAGTATTGCCACACCATGAGATAACACCACATCATGAGAGTGGGACATCATGACAAAAAAAACATATGAAATTACATGATTGTATAGTGCACATACTTGACATAGTAAAACAGACACTCAATGCATATGACACTGTTACTGTTGGACTATGGACAACATATGTTATCTGTCAGTCATCACAGTGTTTACAGGCTGCGTATTGCAGCACTATCAACAAGTTAACTGGCACAATGCATGGACAAGGGATTGTGTGTAGACAGTGTAATGTGTTAATGTGTGCCATGCACACACTGATACTACAGTAAATGTTGCACGATAATAACACATAAACATGACAGATACATGGTATGCATGCACAAGAATGCATATACAGCCCAATCAATTAAATCTCAATCACCATGTTTGCACCATAACACAAGTGGAGCACACAGACAATACCTACTGACCAGAGAGACCAGACTTATGTGGATTAGATTCCCAAATAATCTCACAAGCTATCATCCTTAATGACTCCTACATATCCCGTGTCATCTAACCAAAGAGAGTCCCCATCATATCCCTCACAGGTGTTTGGAACACATCAGTAATGACCTCCCTGATCTCCTCCTGAAAATTGTCTTTATCATGGCCATGGATACATCTCCTCTAGGGTGCTGAAAGGATGACTTGGGCAGAAGCAGGTCCAAGCTCCTCATCATTGTCTTCTTCTGATGATTTGGGCAGCGGCCTTGCATGTGCATGTCAGTATCTTCAGATTGTTGAATATCCTCGGGAACCATGCTTGAAAAGAATAATTGCAAAACACAACAGAAAAGAAAACAATATTTATCATGCAGAACAATCCCACAAAAAATGGAGCACAACACAATATTGTTATGAAGACAATTTACACAGGGACCGAGACACAGCCATTAGGAACAGAGTTACCCATGGCCCAATATGTCCTACTTCTAGAAAGGACAACAGTACTCTTCCCTGGTCAATTCTATATCTTTAGACAAGCACACACACACACACACACACACACACACACACACACACACACACACACACACACACACACACACACACACACGTGTTAGCATTGTAATAATGTATGAATGGTCAACAAACATATTTTACTGTCTGTATTTAATGCTGTATATAAGAAGACACAACATGCCATTGTGTAAACAATGAGAAAGATATCGGAGACTATTGTGGATGACAGGTACAACATATGACAACATTTTGTGACAGGCAGCATGATATTTGGCTGAACACACATCAATATGATCAGTACAACAC
The DNA here is from genome assembly GCF_019279795.1 of Protopterus annectens. Classification (NCBI taxonomy): domain Eukaryota; kingdom Metazoa; phylum Chordata; order Ceratodontiformes; family Protopteridae; genus Protopterus; species Protopterus annectens. Next base: position 510,848,109 of record NC_056732.1, read on the forward strand.
TAAAAATAATGTGCTATGTTCAATCAAAACAACTGTAGACATATCAGAACGTAATATATCTGTTAATAGTATTATTGCATGTGTACAAATGTATGCATTCTCTTCCAAACAATCAGGAATCAGAAGGGTTACAAAACAAATGTTGTGGAACAGGATTGCTGATTATGACCTACCACTATCAAATGTCAACCTAGACTATAGCAGTGTTTTGTTTATAAAAAAAAAAAAAAAAAACGTGTTTGGAGACAGAAACAATACCAATGCTGACCTGTAGGGTGTGCTCATTCTAAACTGCTGCTATTGAATAGGTAACTGCTCAAGATTCAGTGAACCTAGGCTATAGTAGAGTTTTTACAAATGCACACATGGTGTGTGAGGCAGGTGCAATACCAAAGTGCCACTGAAGGCCGTGCTGCACAGTCTGCAAACAGATATGCTGTTGCTGTCACCACAGGCTCTTATTCACTCTGTGAACAGACAGGCTATACACAACAAATCAAACATCAGAATACACAGCCAGACATACAAGTGTGCCAAACCATGCATCATAAACAATAGTCACAATACTTACACTTGTATGTAAGCCATTCACCTTATAACCTGTGTTTCAGACACACACAACAAACTATTTATGCTGTAGATATATTTATAAAAAATGTGTGCTGACAAAATCGATCAACAATACAAAATACAGCAACACTATAAGTTGTATACACAGTTGTAATGACAGCTTCCATTTCTTGATTTCACTTACCTTATTGATACATGATAGGTATTCCTGCATTCCAATCAAAAAAAATTACTGACCTGAAAACAGTGGAATATACATCTCAGTTCATAATAAACAGGAAATATTCAACATACCTCTCTTCTTTCACTGCTCTTCAAGACTGTGCATTTACTTGACGCAGATTGCTCTGTTCTGACTGCGGTGCTCATCATCTGAAATAAAGAAAGAAAGTATTCAAAAATTATTAATTAAATAACAAGGAAAAACATTTCACAATACACTTTCTAGACTGTTATTCACACAGTGCACGAAATATAGACAGATTAGCCTGCGTTCTTACAAGGCTGAGCTAACACTCAGTGCATACAACTCATAAGCAAACAGGTACTGCTCTTTAACTACCATTGTCCAGCAACTGATGTTGCTAGGCTATTACGAATTATGGCGTTATTCCTAGAAAAACTAGATCAGTGAATCATTACTACGCACAACATAAAATGTAGTAGCAACAATTGCAATATGATTTTTTTTTAAAATGTTATGGGTGAAATTAACCAACGTAATGTTTCCCTAGGCAGTTTTGAACCCATAACATGCCAAAATGTAGACATGCTGGCAAGTTGTTTTACAGGTTGAGTTAAATTGTACTAGACTTTTATTGTAGACAACAGTAACTGCAGCTGCTTATTAGAAATCCTGTGATGAATTGCAGAGTAATGAAAATTCATACAATTTTTACATTTCTCATAGTGAGGATATAACAGCTTTCAACACATATGTAACCAAATATGTTTAACCATTAATTTGAACATTAATTAAATGTGTCTGGGTACTTGTGTAGGAAAAATGATATAAGAAAATTATATATGTGTATGTCTTTCACTTTGCAACAGTCCAGTAAGTGATACAGTGAGACTATAATGGAAAACTATGAAATGCATAGTCATTTGTGGCCTAGACAGCATAAGCATCAGTGATGCATGATTACAGTGGCTATGTGAAATTATGTATTTAGATGTCATGAAACATATGTGAAAAGTTATGTAAAATGAATGACTGAATGCCAGTGACAGTCTTGTCTTATCTTACTGATACTGCCAACTGCAGCTTCTGTGTTGGTGCTTAATTAAATGCAGATGCTTGTCAAATGTGCTGAATGCTTAAGTGCCTTGTAGAAAACAAAGTCTGGTTAGTGCAGATAAACTCTGCAGATTATTAACCCTTTTAGCAGTATATTATCATTATCTTTTTTGCGCAGAAACTAATAACTTGTCTATGTAACAGATGACACGTACAATAATATACAGTTTACAGCTTTAATGTCTTCAAGATTTCTTCTCCTACAACATGGATGATCTCCAGTGTGCAGATCTAAGCAGATCTCCCAAGAAATTAGATTACATCTCACATATATACATTCTTATAAAAGCAGTCTTTTGTGAACTCTCAAAGTCATGACTTGGTATTTTCTGAGGTCATACAGTCTGCTTATTAAACTTTTAGGGAGGTTTTCCTGTCTGAGAATGTCTCTGTGTGAAAGCAGTCTTTTGATGATGTAAGCTCATTTGTGTTCCTATTTCAAGGTGAATTATGTGACAGTCTCTTGCACCTGGGTCCTTATCTGTTTCCCTTGAAGCTTGTTACACACAACTGAACACTCAGCGCATCCTTATCAACATTATTCTCAAGCTGTACCAGAACCATTATGTTACAGTTTACACATGAATGCTGTTTAGCTGAGAACAGGTTAACCCTTTTTTAGCAAACAGAAATGTATGAGTGTAACTGACTACATTATTCCTACATATATTACAGCAAAAGAAGTTTATATGCATCTAACTAGCAAAGCAAAGTACATGCATTTATAAATCTCTAAATATACATCTAACAATTACATCTGTTTTTTTTTGAATAAATACAAAACCAGCCTACATTGGTATATACATTTTGGTTAATTGTTATTACTGCTTACTAGAAACCCATTGGGAAACAAAACCTTTAGTTTTATTTTGATGCAAGAATTGGATGAACTATCTAATTTAACAACTTTTTTTTGAAGACCATTCTGCAAAAATGTTTTACCAATTAGGAGCTGTATTTTTCAATTGTTGCATATGACTTTATACAATGATGCTCTACACAGTGAGGTTAATTTGACAATACTTGTGAATTTTATTGCAAAGACACTGCAGTCTTGTTTTTTTGAAAAAAACACATATGTCATAAATGTTAAGCTTTGACTTTTTCTTGTACCTTTATTTTAGTCCCTTCTACAGTACTGTTTAGACAGTCAGAGTAGAATAGTGCCCTTCCCCCTGTAGTATGCAGCATTTTATTGTAGTTTTGTTTATTTGCTTTATGCTGTGAGAATTGAAAATATATCCACTACTACTAGTATGTATTTGTACCCGCTTACAAGGGACTTACATAATTTATTTGAACTGCATACCATGGCCCATCTACTGGCTGTACTCAGTGTAACTGAGTTTTTTTTCTTTTAACATTTACCTGCAAACATATTATTAATGACATTTAAGCACAATTGTGATGGCTTATTACAATTACCAACTAGGGCTTCTGTACATTCTCTTGTTTTTTAGTGGTGCAAGTGAATACTTAACAATTATGTTTTAGTAACAATAATGTTTTAGAAAAATGTAAGCCAACCTGGCCTGGCAACCAGTCTTGTTTTTTTATCTTATTAATTTCAGTACCAGTAACATTTTATTTCTTCAGCATTCCTTGTAATTACTCATCCCAGCTTGGGAAGATCCAAGCTCACATAAAACAAAATGTCTTACTTTTTTCCTTTCTGTGCAATCCAGACTATTAAACCATAATACATTTTGTAACCCCTTTAACACTTTCTTTACCTTCAGTCATTTGTTAATTCACTTGCAAGTTGATTTAGAATGCAGTTGTAGAACACTTAGAAATATAATAAGTATTTGTAATTTACCTATATAAAAATTTTAAATCTGGGTTTTATTTGTAGTATTATGTACTCAGTACAACCTTATATCACTAACATTGTTTCTAAATATTGTTTTCACTGGAGTCTTTGCTATTTTTGATGCTATTATACAATTACAAAATATTGTAAGAAAAAAAAGAGATATTGGCTTAACTAAAACATGCTTAAAACAGATATATTTACATTATTTACATTTGCTGTTGTTTGCCTTTTGTTCTTGTGCATTTTAAATAGGTGTACTTTAGGTGAAAAGAAAATACATGCATGTCAGTCTTGTGACCTCATGTCTTTACTGCTTTTAACTAGATCCTGCTGTGTAAACTAACCATTTTTTAAACATAGAGTAGAATGTTGTAAATTATTATTTATTTGTGTAGCTAATTGCTGTTGCTTTAACTCTATACCAACCATATTATTTTTATCTTGTGATTATGCATGGGCTGTTTGATATGTCTCAGTATTCTGTTCTGCTGATTCTGAAGCTCTTATTCACTTCTGAAAAAGTGTTTGCATATGTTGTCTAAACTATTTTGAACTCACTTTGTCTGTCTCTTAGAAGTTTATTAAATTTTTCTGTCAGTTCACCCTGAACCTCATCTCTGTTCTTATCTGTGCAGTACTGTGCAGCGCTTTTATACCACTTTTGTCTAACAAGATGTACAGAAGATTCTGTCAATAGCTGACTTGACTGTTTTTGTAGCTCTGAAATTGACATTTTACATGTGGTGACAGGACATAATGAAAGTGTATGACCATTATCTAGTTGTTTCCCATTACTTTTATGGCTTTGCACACATAAAGCCATTTCATATCACTTGCACAATAAACATTTACTGTCATATCAATCATGTTTCTGTCTAAGATACCAGTCAAACGTAATCCATTTACATATTTCCTGACTGTCAACTTACCTTAATAAGGTTTTACATTTGCTAATAGGCTGTTTACGCAACTTCTGCAGTCTATCTAAAATTGACATAATAATAGTAATACTGTGTTTACTACCTTTAATCAATGCATGTACATTTACCTGTCCTAAGTTCTGTTTACATTCCTTACTAGCCTGATTTGCAGCATTCATGCTGTTATGTAACCACAAAAATTTTCATACCAAAGTCCATGAAAACTTCAGCTGGCCAGTACTGACCACCATAGATCATTGGAAAATGTTTGTACTTACTTGAAAAGCTGGTGAAATGAATCTGGCAGTGGCAAATTCAAACTTGAATTGTCTCCAACCTGGAGGATTTATGGCACTGCTTACTTCCTGCCCTACAGTCTTAATCTGGATCCAGACATCGGAGTAACTGCACTGCTACAAACTGTTGGAAACTGAAGTGCTCCTATTCAGGACTCAATCATGTAGATACATGTTAGTTACTGAGCTTTTACTGAAGTAACCTTATACAAGGCACATGCACCACTCCCCCTGTGTTCGACTGCAGGCAAGGCTTGCCATTGAAAAGTTATTTAAAATGAATGACTGATTGGCAATGACAGTCTTCTCTTATCTTACTGATACTGCTAACTGCAGCTTCTGTGTTGGTGCTTAATTAAATGCAGATGTTTGCAGATGTGCTAAATACTTAAGTGCCTTGTATAAAACAAATTCTGGTTAGTGTAGATAAACTTTGCAGATTATTAACTTTTTCAGCAGTATATTATTATTATCTTTCTTGCACAGAAACTAATAACTTGTCTGTATAACAGATGACACGTACAATAATGGACAGTTTACAGCTTTAATGTCTTCAAGATTTTTTCTCATACAACATGAATGATCTCCAGTGTGCCGATCTAAACAGATCTCCCAAGAAATTAGATTACATCTCACATATATACATTCTTATAACAACAGTCTTTTGGGAACTCTCAAAGTCACGACTTTGGTATTTTCTGATGTCATACAGTCTGCTTATTAACTTTTAGGGAGTCTTTCCTGTTTGAGAATGTTTGTGTGTGAAAGCAGTCTTTTGATGATGTAAGCTCATTTGTGTTCCTATTTCAAGGTGAATTATGTGACAGTCTCTTGCACCTGGGTCCTTATCTGTTTCCCTTGAAGCTTGTTACATGCAACTGAACACTCAGCACATCCTTATCAACATTATTCTCAAGCTGTACTAGAACCTTTATGTTACATTTTACACATGAATGCTGTTTAGCTGATAACAGGTTAAGCCTTTTTTAGCAAACAGAAATGTATGCATGTAACTGACTATATTATTCCTACATATATTACAGCAAAAGTGTATATGCATCTAATTAGCAAACCAAAGTACATGCCTTTATAAATCTCTAAATATACATCTAACAATTCCCTCTGTTTTATTTTGATAAATACAAAACCAGCCTACATTGGTATATACATTTTGGTTAATTGTTATTGCTGCTTACTAGAAACACACTGGGAAACAAAACATTTAGTTTTATTTTGATGCAACAAGTTAAAACACAGTTTTATATTGCCAACACAATGATAACAACCATTACTACTAGAATTGGATGAACTATTTAATTTAACAACTTTTTTCTTTTGAAGACCATTCTGAAAAAATGTTTTACCAATTATGAGTTGTATTTCTCAATTGCTGCATATGACTTTATACAATGATGCTCTACACAATGAGGTTAATTTGACAATACTTGTGAATTTTATTGCAAAGACACTGCTGTCTTGTTTTTTGAAAGAAACATATGTCATAAATGTTAAGCTTTGACTTGTTACTATACATACAAATGAACCAAGGAGCAATTCCTGTGAACAGTTTAAAACTTGAATGCAAAATTGTCCATTTACACAGATTTACAGAGTGTTGTAGAAAACATGGTTTATACACTGAAGAATGCTGTTTACATATTAAACCATTTGTTGTACAGCATATGCTTGCTTGTACAGAATGTTTTTGTATTTGTACATACATGGGCTGTAATGTATACTCAGTAAACTTAGTATTAAACTGAAGCCTGCTAATTAAACATTACTGAAACATTAAAATGGATTTTTGATATTTTTGTCTCACTACCGTACATGTTGATGGCACCCTAATCACGTAAAGACAATGAAAAGGCATGGTTGTCTTTTAGTAATTACTGAATCATTAACACAGAGCAATATGTTTTTTCTTTTACCTTTATTTTAGTCCCTTTTGCAGTACTGTTTAGTCAGTCAGAGTAGAATAGTGCCTTTCCTCGTGTAGTGTGCAGCATTTTATTGTAGTATTGTTTATTTGCTTTATGCTGTGAGAATTGAAAAGACATCCACTACTACTAGTATGTATTTGTACCCTCTTACAAGGGACTTGCATAATTTATTTGAACTGCATACCATGGCCCATCTACTGGATGTACTTAGTGTAACTGAGTTTTTTTTTTCTTTTAACATTTACCTGCAAACATATTATTAATGACATGTATGCACAATTGTGACGGCTTATTACAATTACCAACTAGGGTTTCTGTAGACTCTCTTGTTTTTTGCTTAGTGGTGCAAGTGAATACTTAACAATTATGTTTTAGTAACAATAATGTTTTAGAAAAATGTAAGCCAACCTGGCCTGGCAACCAGTCTTGTTTTTGACCTTATAAATTTCAGTATCAGTAACATTTTATCTCTTCAACATTCCTTGTAATTACTCATCCCAGCTTGGGAAGATCCGAGCTCACATAAAACAAAATGTCTTACTTTGTTTCCTTTCTGTGCATTCCAGACTCTTAAACGTAATACATTTCGTAACCCCTTTAACACTTTCTTTACCTTCAGTCATTTGTTAATTCACTTGCAAGTTGATTTAGAATGCACTTGTCAAACACTTAGAACTATAATAAGTATTTGTAATTTGCCTATGTAAAAATTTTAAATCTGGGTTTTATTTGTAGTATTATGTACTCAGTACAACCTTATATCAATAACATTGTTTCTGAATATTGTTTTTGCTGGAGTCTTTGCTATTTGTGATGCTAGTATACAATTACAAAATATTGTAAGAAACAAAAGAGATATTGGCTTAACTAAAACGTGCTTAAAACAGATATATTTACATTATTTACATTTGCTGTTGTTTGCCTTTTGTTCTTGTGCATTTTAAACAGGTGTACATTAGGCGAAAAGAAAATACATGCATGTCAGTCTTGTGACCTCATTTCTTTACTGCTTTTAACTAGATCCTGCTGTGTACACTAACCATTTTTAAACATAGAGTAGAATGTTGTAAATTATTATTTATATGTGTAGCTACATGCTGTTGCTTTAACTCTTTACTAACCATATTCTTTTTATCTTGTGATTATGCACGGGCTGTCTGATATGTCTAAGTATTCTGTTCTGCTGACTCTAAAGCTCTTATGCACTTCTAAAAAAGTGTTTGCATATGTTGTCTAAACTATTTTGAACTCACTTTGTTTGTCTCTTAGAAGTTTATTACATTTTTCTGTCAGTTCACCCTGAACCTTGTCTCTGTTCTTATCTTTGCAGTACTGTGTAGTAGTTTTATGCCACTTTTGTCTAACAAGATGTACAGAAGATTTTGTCAATAGCTGACTTGACTGTTCTTGTAACTCTGAAATTAACATTTTACATGTGATGACAGGCCATAATGAAAGTGTATGACCCTTATCTGGTTGTTTACCATTACTTTTATGGCATTGCACACGGAATGCCATTTCATATCACTTGCACAATAAACATTTACTGTTATATCAACCATGTTTCTGTTTAAACTGATCAGGAAGAAAGTAACCACAACAGACGAGGGACCGCTGTAACAAGAATGAATATGCTGCTGCTCTCCAATAAAACTTCCAGGCCCATAAACGCTCCAAACAAGTTTATTCAATAAAACCACAACCATGTATAAAAACGTCGACCTAGGTTTCGTCCGTTGTACGAACTTCATCAGAACACCACAAATTGCCTCCAAAACTCTTAAATATTGTGCATAAACATACTTAATGAGCCTGTTAACCAATGAAATGCATGTTCAAACATTTTGAAATCTTAAAGCAGCAATGCAACTACGTTGAAGTGTATATTAATGCCCAAACACCACTGACCCCTCTAGTAATAAAACTACTTGGTATTAACCACTAAATATTGCTAATATAAATAATACATGTAAAATTAATAATGATAATATATATAGGTTATTACCTGAACACACTAAATTGCCATTAAAACTGACCTATTTATAAAAAACTATTACAAAATATAATTTGTGTGTGAAACATATTTAGTTGTAGAATATGATGTTAAGTTGATGTTGTTAATATAAAACTAAAAACGACCATTATATCTAAGTACTATTATATAAATAATATATATATGAGTAAAACTATATGTAAATCTATATAATGTGTATACATTATTATTAATATAAATACAGGGGAAACAAAAAATCATAAAAACATGTAGCATCTGTTACAATAAATAAATAACAATTTAAGTGTCAAATATATATATATATATGTAGGTAAATAAATAATTAAATAATAACTATACGTTGTGATGTACATATAATATAATAACGTCTAAAATTGTACACCAAATGTGTATATAAGTAACCTTAAATTAATACATGTATTTCATATACACGTTGTATGCACCCTATATTGTACACATGTTTGTTCTAAATATAACAAACTCTCACTAAAATAGGTTTTAAAATGGTATGTATAACAAATGCCCTAATGTCTTGACATGACCGACAGTCATATAAAATAATTACATAATAAGAACAAATACATACAATGTACCACACAATGGTTTACATAAACCAACAACAAAAACACAACAGATGTAATAAAGTACCAAAGCCATGCTAACTGCCCTTGATGTTGTTCAACCATAAAATTGGCTTGATACTTATGTATTCGTTTAATCCAGGATGTTGGTTAGCATTGAGTAATATCTGCACTCTCATTTCTGACAAGTCTAAATTATATTTAGTAAACTTGCCTTGTATATCTAACTTCTGGTGTATAACACCAATAAATCTAAAAGAATGGCTTTCAAATTGATTTATATGTCTGGCCAGGGCATTTGTTAATTTATTATTTCTAATATCCAGTAGATGTTCTTTAACCCTGTCTCTAAAATGTCTACAAGTTTTGCCAACATAAAAACCTTCACACTGTTGACAAACAGCAATATAAACAACATTTTTAGTGTAACAATTAATATGATGGTTAATTCTAATGTTATGTCTATTCACAGTCACCACTCCATCAGTATTAATTAAATACTTACAAGTTGAACATCTACCGCATTTAAAACTCCCCATAGGTTTTTGTGAAGTGTTGTAAATATTAGTATTCAGACCTTCAAATAAGTCTTTGAATGAAGTGTCCTTTCTAAAAACATGTTTAACACTACCCACGAACATTCCCTCAAGTGATTTGTCTGTGCTTATAAATTTCCAATTCTTATTAATAATATTTATAATACTTGAGGAAATGCCGTTATGTGTAGTTATATACAATGGAATGTTGTTACATATAAATTTTCCAACATCCACCGCTTGACTAAGGTGGCTTCCACTGGGAATCGTCATGTTGCTGTGTAAAATTGCCTTGTATATGCCATTGTTTCTCTTATATTTCACTTCTTTAGCTATGTTGTTACAAAAATCTTGTGGATATCCCCTGTTTAAAAATAGACTAATAATAAATTGAATTTCATGATCAAAGTCCACATCCTCACTGACCATTCTTGCTGCCCTCACCATCTGGCCTTTAACCACCGCTTTTTTCTGATGGTGAGGGTGCCAACTATCAAAATGTAGGTACGAATTTGAGAATGTGGGCTTCCTATAAATATTAGACACAAGCTTCTTCTTAACATTGTCAAAAGTTAAATTGATGTCCAAATAACTAATACTTTTCTTACTAACCACATGTGTGAATTTTAAAAAAGGTATACTATTGTTAAGATATTCTAAAAAGCTTTTTAATATTGCACATTCTCCATTCCAAATAATAAATAAATCGTCTAAAAATCTCCCATAAAATTTAATATATTTAAAATATTCTGAATTAAATACATAATTCAATTCCCAATATGTTAAAACAAAATTAGCAAAACCGAACTGCGCTGCTCCCATGGCAATACCACTGACCTGTTTGTAATATGCCCCATCAAAAAATATAAAGTTGTTATTAAGTACAATCCCCATTAATTTAACTATAACATTAATTTTATTCTGGTCATAAATATTAGTATAATATAGTTGTTCTTCCAACCATTCCAATCCTTTATCGTGGGGTATAACAGTGTACAAATTACATACATCCAAAGTAATAAAGGTATCCTTGTCTTCAAATATTATATTGTTAATTTTATCCAAAAAGTCCCAAGAGTCCCTCAAAATATGTGAAAAGGATGCAATGCCTGGTTTGAGATGGTAATCTAAAAATTGACTAATAAAATGTGTTTTACTCCTTTTACCGTCCACTATTGGTCTAAAGTGTAAATTGTCCAAACCCTTGTGTATTTTGGGAATACCAAAAATACCACTAATGACCGGAAAATCATTTTGCACAAAACGCCATTCATGTTCGTCCACTTCTCCCTGATATAACATATCGAAAAGTGTAGTGTCAATCCTCTTATGTGCTATGTTGATCTCATTTCTACTAATTTCACTGTATGTGTTTTCTACCAACATGGCATTCATATAAGAAATATAGTCATTATTATCCACTATTACTATGCCACTGCCCTTATCAGGTTTCATAATTCTAATGTTCTCAGTGGACAAAATCCTGTGGAGGGTGACCTCTTCTTGTTTCGTTAAATTGCTGGTATTATTAACATCCTTACTATAATGAATAAAGGCCTCTCTTATATCATTCTCCGTCATTTTTTCAAACAATCCTATCTTGTCATGCATAGGGGGATTATAAGTGCTGGGTTTGGATAGTCTATTACTACCATTCTCAATAATACCCCAAGAGTTGCTCTGGTACAATATTTTTAAATTTAGCTTTCGGGTAAATAATTTCAGGTCTATAATACTGTTGACAAGATTACCTCTTTTTTTCGGTACGAAACTAAAACCCTTTGAAAACAATTCTACACAATCTCTGTCGAAGGACTTATTACTATAATTATATAATTTAAAATCACCCTTATTGTTCTCAACAATATTGGGATTAACAAATAAATTACAGTCCCCTTGTCCATTTGTTGCCCCATTCGTATTCAACTGTATACACATATCAACATCAACTAAAGCATCAATGCTATTATTAAAACATGTATCAACTTTATGTACATCCACTATTTCAACTGGGTGCACTTGCTCAATACAGTCATGAATTGTCAAATTGTTCATTGAATCACTCAGGTCAATAACACTGAATTGTGTGTTGCCGTCCAGCAAAACTGTCATGTGTTGATCAGTGTCTAAATTAATTTGAATTGTGCTGTCAATACTTTCCCGTTGCATTTCACATGTGTTCAAGATCAAATCGCTGCCATAATCCGGTATGGTTGCATCCGCGGGTGCGGACGAAAACACACCCGTGTTGTTAAACACTTCAGCGTTGTTGCAAATAGTACCAAAAGTCTCCTGCTGTGTGTTGGTACCATATGCTATGGTATCAAGTTTGGTACTACCACTGCCCTTGTAAACAAAGTTAAATAAAGAATAATTAATATCACAGTCCACCCTCCCCACTAAACTGTTCAATGCATACATTGTATTAATTGAACAACCGTTTTCAGTCCCATTGTGATATGAACCAGTCCCCTGTACAGTATCCGACAACGAAACAACATCGTTGTCAATATTGATAGAACTTGTAGTTGTTTTCACAGACATCATTCCAAGATCAGAATTAGAAAAGGAGGAAGGAAAACGCTTACCCAGTACCTCAATGTCTTGGACGCCATCGGCTACTTTTTTTGATTGAAAGTTAACTTTCCTGGTTCTATCGTATTCCCTCCTCGGTCTTGTTGCCGCATACTCAAACTCCTCCTCCTCGTCATCGTGGTGTTGCTCCATAAGTCTTTTAGATCTCCTGGGCCCTTCACCTTCTCTAGGGCTGCCATAATGCCGTGCTCCACGCGTTTCTGATGGCAAAGGGGAAGTGATGTCATCTAAGGCATCCATACGATTGGTGCCCTCTTCCAGTCTCCCTTCTCTGAGATTATGTTTTGTGGGCTTGGATTTGGGATATACCAAACCCGTTGAGTAGACTCTCAAGTCCCTTTTAATTTTTTGCTGTTTCTTGTCATATATAACATTACAACTGTAATCTACCTCTTTAATGATGTTAGTATAGTTTGTATAATATTGATCGAATAATAAATCTTGGCTGATGGAGTTGTTTAACCGATCCAATTCGGAAATAAGCATGTCTATTTTCTTTTCATTATATACGATCATTATCTCCATTAGTGCTATACCCGTTTTATTAAATAAATCATGCAGCTCCTTAAGCATTTCAGGCTCATGTTCACTTCCGTTAGGATATCGCCATAGCCTTAACCCTTTGGGAACTAACCCCAACTCAATGTTTTTACGTAGATACCCATTCTCCATTTGCGTTCTTTTCAATTTAAACATCTCTTTCTTTCTTCCTGATCAGTATATACTGTTGTTGTGTTCCAGTTTACCAATGTTTCTGTTTAATATACCAGTCAAACGTAATCCATTTACATATTTCCTGACTGTCAACTTGCCTTAATAAGGTTTTACATTTGCTAATATGCTGTTTACACAACTTCTGAAGTCTATCTAAAATTGACATAATAATAGTAATACTGTGTTTACTAACTTTACTCAATGCATGTACATTTACCTGTCCTAAGTTCTGTTTATATTTCTTACTAGCCTGATTTACAGCATTCATGCTGTTATGTAACCACAACATTTTCTTACCAAAGTCCATGAAAACTTTAGCTGGCCAGTTCTGATCACCATAGATGGTTGTAAAACTTTTGTACTTACTTGAAAAGCTGGTGAAATGAATCTGGCAGTGGTAAATTCAAACTTGAATTGTCACCAACCCAAAGAATTTATGGCACTGCTTACTTCCTGCCCTACAGTCCTTCTCTGGATCCAGACATCTGAGTAACTGCACTGCTACAAACTGTTGGAAACTGAAGTGCTCCTATTCAGGACTCAATCATGTAGATACATGTTAGTTACTGAACTTTTACTGAAGTAACCTTATGCAAGGCATCCACACCACTCCCCCTGTGTTCGACTGCAGGCAAGGCTTGCCATTGAAAAATTATTTAAAATGAATGATTGATTGGCAATGACAGTCTTGTCTTATCTTACTGATATTGCTAACTGCAGCTTCTGTGTTGGTGCTTATTTAAATGCAGATTTTTGCAGATGTGCTAAATACTTAAGTGCCTTGTAAAAAACAAAGTCTGGTTAGTGCAGATAAACTTTGCAGATTATTACCTTTTTCAGCAGTATATTATTATTATCTTTCTTGCACACAAATTAATAACTTGTCTATATAACAGATGATATGTACAATAATGTATAGTTTACAGCTTTTTTGTCTTCACATTTTCTTCTCATACAGCATGAATGATCTCAGTGTGCAGATCTAAGCAGATCTCCTAATAAATTAGATTATATCTCACATATATACATTCTTATGAAAGCAGTCTTTTGGTAACTCTCAAAGTCATTACTTTGGTATTTTCTGATGTCATACAGTCTGCTTATTAAACTTTTAGGGAGTCTTTCCTGTTAGAGAATGTTTCTGTGTGAAAGCAGTCTTTCAATGATGTAAGCTCATTTATGTTCTTATTTCAAGGTAAATTACGTGGCAGTCTCTTGCACCTGGGTCCTTATCTGTTTCCCTTGAAGCTTTTACACACAACTGAACATTCAGCGTATCCTTATCCGCATTTTTCTCAAGCTGTACCAGAACCTTTATGTTATACTTTACACATGAATGTCATTTAGCTGAAAACAGGTTAACCCTTTTTTTAGCAAACAGAAATGTATGCATGTAAATGACTATATTATTTCTACATATATATTACGGCAATAGAAGTGTATATGCATCTAACTAGCAAACAGAAATGCATGCATTTATAAATCTCTAAATATATATATCTAACAATATGTACAACTTTAAAGGACATAGTTACTGTTATTAATTAATTATTAGATAAAACAACAACATGGGTTTCAAACCCATAGTCAAGATAACAGTGAGTACAAAGTCCACTGAATTATCCCCGCAGGCTAATTCACACAGTAGCTAAAAAGTATTTACAACAAAATGTACAGGACTTATGAGTCAAATAAATATCTCTAAAATCTGTAGGAATGCTAAGGAATATGTAGAATATTGGTACTTACTATAGGGATCTATGGGCTGCCTCCACACCTCATCAACCTTCCTTTGAAGCTCGGCTGTGTCCCTCCAATGCAGGTCATCATAGTGGTAACAAACTTGCAGTCCAGTGGGGAAGATCCTCACCCTCTGTCAGTGCTCCCTCATGATCTGTTTCCATAAATCGATCATAGCAAAGTTCATGAGCCTGGCTCTCATCCTCTGCTCCAGTTCATTGTAGACTGTCAATATCTGGGTAATTTCCACCTTGGTCTAGTTGGGCAAAGGGACATGTCGCAGCCTTCTTGAAGTTGCCATCATGATTTGCAATTCTTTCAAATCTGAAAAACAGAAACACAGAGAAATGCTCACTGAGGTACAGTTTAGTTCACAGTTAGCAATGGTCTGATCAGTAAAGGTGTCAAAAACAATATTTGAAAGTGGCGCTGATGTTATGTTCTATGATTATAGGAGGATAATGGACACATGTTACACACGGCACCATGTATCAACAACTATTGGGTATTTACATGGGACACCTGCTTTTTTTTGGCACATAAAGGCATTTTATGTGGATGTTTGCAAATAGGATTCAAAAACTTGAATTTTAATTAACCTCATTAATTATGTATGGCACAAATGGTACTTAAAGCTGTGTGCACACAAGGTGCTTTTCGATTCTGTGAGTCTGAGTGAGAGGTGCATTGGCAATTGTAGTGGTAATTAGTACATCTGTTAATCATTTAAAAAGGTAGATGTTTAAAGTCTAATCCAAATCCAAATACTAGATTTTACAGAAGTTGTCATAAATTCCTAGAATGATGTTGACTTGAAATTTATGCATACAGGTGTTGCTCTTCTAAATTGTTTACTTCAGTCTCATATACAGTTGTATGGCAGAGTTCCAGTGCAAATGATAACAGTATATGGAGGAGAATTTACACATCTTCCACAGTTCTTACTGGTAATTCCTTGCACTCTGTGGTCTAACTACATAAACCAATGGATTATGACAACATCAGTATCTACATAAATGTGCTTATCCATCAGTCTTATCATGTGTCTATCAAAGTTTTGCAGATGACTCACCATCCTAGGGGTGACAACGTTTCCTCCCAGAAAAGTGATATTATCATTGATGCTCTCCGTCAACACTGAAGGAGACTCCTAGGCTGTTCAGGCGATACTGTGTGGAAAAATGAAATATGGGCGGACCTCACCAACATGATCAATGTTGATGGAGGTCACAATCAATCCTGTGAGGCCTGTAGATGTTGCTTCTTGGACATGATTATTTGTGCAGCCAACAGAGTCACACGTTATGAGAGTTCGAGGGATGACACTGGTAGTGGGCTTCCACTGACTTCCCCCTGATGACATCATTTTTTTGGCCTCACTGCATAGATCAAGAGGGGAGCACTGAAGCCTTGGTGAGGTGGAATTGAAGCAGGGGTTCCAGGATGGACATGCATGTATCCATGTTCAGTACAGGGATGAGTATTTTGACACTCACTGCATATTGCTTAAACATGCACATTCATGTATTTCTGAGTTTGCTTTACAGCAGCAGAGTTGAGTCATGAACAAAATTCCACAGAAAGCGAGGATGATGAACATAAGTATAATTACATGTATTGGCAGATCTGAGTTACAGACATAGCAGCGCAAACTGCACTTGTAATGTTTACTGCACTAATATTCACAGGTCCATGTACTTTGGGCCTAGGGCAGGGAATAGCAAGTGAGTGTCTCTATACTGTTGCTGTGCACACTACCTTATTGGTGTCCACACCTCATGTAATGACACTGCTGTTTACTGTTAATTGTTGTTTCCATAACCTTGAAGACTTCGAGTACACCCAATGGCGGGGGTAGCCCCGGATTATCAAGTGAAAAAAGACCAGGTATATCACAGTGACATTGTCAGAGCTTTCAACAATGTTTAGCACACATGATGGCTGAAATCTTTGTCAATATTTGCTAATACAGGCCCATCTGGTGTACAGTTGCAATGTACATCACGTGATTATTTGCAGCCCATATTATTGTGTTGTATATGCAATGTTGTCAGTATTAGTTTTGAGAACTACATGACTGTTTACTTTTCCACTGCAAGCTCCACAGTACAAATCATAACCTCTACACAGCAGGAGCAGTCAAGTGCACTATACGAGTGGTATGTGTATGTCACACATTCAGCCTTTTTTAACTGTGTTCACCTGGTAGATGTTGTGAATGATGTGATCCATAATGCTTTTTTCCCTACAATACTTGAGGTTCAGCACAGTGGCTCAACAACAACATTCCATGAGTGTTTGCCAGGTGTGTTGCTATGTTTTGATGCATCACATATGTTATTTATGTTGGCCATGTTAATAGATTATGTAGTTATGGTACATACATTCTGTGAAACATATATACATTAGACTGCAAGTAAAGTCAGTGTTATTTGTAACATCACAGTGAAATATATCTGCCAGTTGTGTTTTATATTCATCATGTGTAAGCACATCGTCCTGATCTGTGTCTTTGTATCTTGTAGATCATCAACTGCCTTTATCATTCAGCAGCCCATCCAGTAACCATGTTGTTGTTCATGATGTGTCTCAGCATGGTAGGATGGCCCCTGGCACAAAGGACATTGAGTTTTTGGAGAGTCCATCCATGAAGTTGGCATGGATGTTGCACCACATGTATCCTCAAAAGTGGAGGTCCAATTGTCGATGGATTCAGAGGATGATGACACAGTGGATGTTGAACATGGTGAGGCCAGTGATTAAAACAGCACAGCTGGCACCACTGCTGTTGGCAGATCCACACAACAACTAAACATAGGTTGTTGCCATAAATGTAGGCAAGCCGATGTCAGACATGGCCAAGTGTCAGAGTGTGTGCAATTCTTGTTGTAGACAAATGAATGGGCACAGCCAGACCATTGTTCAGACATCCATGCACTTGCCCATGCCACAGATCATGTGGCACACCAGCTATGTGCCATACATAGGTTCATAGGTTCATAGGTAGGTACTAGGTTATCGGCCTGAGGGTCTACGTAAGCCTAGCCAACAAGGTTCCCTGGCTTATGCCACCCAAGAAAGTTATTTTCCTGTGCCACTATCAAGCAGAGACACAGAAGTGATCCCCAGGGTGTATTTCCTATTTCCCATCCACTCATAAAGATTTTTCTTGAAGAGTGCTAATGAAGAACTTTGCTTAACATAGATGGGTAGTCTGTTCCAGAGTATGGGAAGTCTCTGGGACAGGAATCTATCCCGCCAGCATGTCCTGTTTATTGTGGTGACAAGGTTTAAGTCCCTAGAGTGTGTAGCTTGGAGGGATTGGGATTTCTTTAGGTGTAGCATGTCCAACAGCTCTGTGTTTCACATAGCTTTATATGTTAGGCAAAGATCACCTCGGAGTAAGTGATATGCTATGGAGTAAAGCTGGAGTTATTTTGAGACGGTCAGTGTAGGGCATCTGTTTGAGGTCAGTAATCCTCTTTGTGAGGTACTTCTGTGGCCTTTCCAGCTGCTGCAGATGTCTTGTGAGGTACATTCCAAAAGGGGCATTGTACTCTTTAATCGGTCTAATGAGTGTCGAGTAGAGGGGAACAATGACCTCTTTTTTCCTGAATGAGAACCTTTTTATGATTAGGTGTGCCATGTAGAAGGACTTCCTGACTACTGTGGCGATGTGACTATCAAAGGACAGACTACTGTCCACCTGGGTCCCAAGGTCTCTTATCACACATTCGGTGTTAAGTAGACTGCTCTCTATGTTGTAGTTCATGGGTACAGAGTTTTTACCAAAGGGGATGACAATGCACTTTTTGGCACTGAACTTGAGCCCATGGCTCTGACACCAGGCATCTGTCTCAGCGAGGACCTTTTGTAGGATTTCCACATCATTTGGGGACTCTACTATGGCTCCTAGTTTGCAGTCATCTGTGAACTTCATTAGCCAGAGGCCTTCTGTGTTAGCCTGTACTTCAGAGAAGTAGATACCAAACAGGAGAGGTCCCAGGACTGAACCCTGTGGTACTCCACTTGTCACTGGTTTCAGGTCAGATTTGGAGTGTGCAACTTTTACAGTGTGGGTTCTGTCATTGAGCCAGTTGGCAACCCATCTTGTGACATAGGGATTTATACCTAGTTTAGTGAGTTTAACTATAATTCTAGAATGGGGGATGGTGCTGAAAGCCTTGGCGAGGTCAAGATAGGCTTTGTAAACCACCTTACTCTCATCTACGGCTTTGGTGACTGCCTCAAAGAAGTTGATCAGGTTCAGGAGGCATGATCTGCCTTTCTCAAACCTGAACTGGGTGTGATCCAGAGTTTGGAGGTTACCAATGTCTTTGTTTATGAGTTCCATGATGATACGTTCCATGGCCTTGCAGACTAGGCTCGTCAGGCTAATAGGGCAATAGTTCCCGGGATCAGTGGTGGCTCCCCCTTTGTGGAGTGGGATAACTGTTTCTGTATGCCATTCACTGGGCACAAAGCCTGATGTGAGGCTATGATTGAACATGGTGCTTAGGTGGAGAGCCAGTTCGTTCTGAAGTTCGTGTAAAATGCAGCCTGGGATGTTGTCCGGTCTCATGGATGCTGTGTTTTTGGCTTTAGAGAGTGCAGCTTTTACCTGTGTAGTTGTGATTACAGGGACTCTGCATTATTCCTGTATAGATATGAGCCCTTTAGGGGGTGTGGGGGGTAAAGCTAACACTGACCCTATCTGCCAGGATGTTGGCAATATCAGTTGGTTCTGTAATTTTCGTGCCATTGTGCTGTAACTCAGAGCAGATCTAGGTGTTGCCATTGAAATTCTTGACATAACTATAGAATGCTCTGTGGTTGTCCTTAGAATCAGTGGTGATTTTGTTTTTATAGCTAGCTTTGGAGGATCTTATAAGGGATCGCAGCTTCTTACTGAGGCTGACCAAGGAGCTCCTCCACTCATGGGATTTTTTTCTCTTTTGCAACAATTTCTTCCTTCTGCTGTACAGTTTGTTTTTGGCAGGGGACAACCCGATTGGCTTCCTTTTTTTGGAGGATAGCATCTTGTTTCTATTTGGGAGAGCATGATCCATGCACTCATGTAAGTGTTTATAGAGTGCATTCGTGTAGGATTCAGCAGTCGTAACTGCATTGTCCATCTGCATGGGTGTCATGAAGTTCACCACTTCCGTCTTAAGAAGCATGAAGTTGGCTTTGGAGAAATTGTTTACTGTGGTTTCCTTAATGGGGGATGGGGGCAGGATGTGGATATCAAGGGTGATTAGCTTATGGTCGGATCGGACCAACGAGGAGTTGACTTCAGGTGTGGAACACCGATCACTAATGTTGGTAATGACTAGGTCTAGGATATTGCTGCCCCTGGTGGGGGTGTGGATAAGTTGATTCAGGGCACTGGAGTTTATGAATTCCAGAAAGCGTTGTGGGAAGGAGTTGGTACATGAGTAGTTTTCCCAGTTATTGGTGGGGTAGTTGAAATCGCCCATTATTAGGGTGTTTGGTTGAGCCCTAATGTTTTCCAGTACATCAAGAAAAGAGAAGTGGGAATCCTGGGGCATGGTGGGGGATCTGTAGCAAGCTACAATTTGGATTGCAATTTTGCCCAAAGTTAGTTGCACTTGGATAACCTCGGATGCATTATGCTGAGCAACTAGCCTGGAGGTGTGGATATCCTTAATGAACATGGACACACCTCCGCCTTTGGTGTTCCGGTCCAGGTTACATGGCCAAAAAGTGTGGTATGAGTTATAGCCTGGTAGTGCAGGGGTGCTCTCTGGTGCCTTGAACCAGGTCTCAGTCACTGCACAGATATCTGTGTTCTCCATTTTAAGGAGTGCCTCGAGTGAGTGCATTTTGAGATTTAGCTTTCTAGCATTGAGTGTAGCCGTGGTGGTGCAGTGGTAGCATTGTCGCCTCACAGTAAGAGGTTCTCCCGTTCGATTCTTGGCTAGAGCGCCTTCTGTGTGAATTTTGCATGTCCTCCCCGCGGTCGAGTGGCATTCAAAAGACATGCATAGGGCGAGCCTTCGTTGAAGGTTGGGCGTCGAGCTGGCACCTCGGCACTGTAAAAATCTACTGCCAATCATTAGCGGACCGGAGTTTCACTGTGGTGACCCCTAACCGGGAAAAGACCAAAGAACAATAGACTTGTAGCATTACCCTCAGTATTTGCTTGCCTGTTCCTGTTACAGCAGTGAATTTGTCATTTGAACCTTGCCTAAAAAGGCACTATAGAGGTGGCAAGAGCATTAGCTAGTATCCAGAATCCCAGCAGCGACAGGTGCAGGCCATCTCTAGCAAAGCATCATGGTCTGTTGACCATGTCATCCCAAGCAGACAGATACTGGATCCCCTTAGAATGACACCAAAAGCTTAGCTAATTGTTAAAATCAATCATTTTATCCTTGTACTGCAGTATCATTCTGGGTGATGGCAGAATGCTGCTCAGGGCTAGGGTCATACCTGCCTGGGCAACAAGATCAGAGAGCTCTTCCATGTCTCTTTTCATGTAGTCCAAGGAGGTAAGCCTCAGGTCATTCACACCAACATGGACAATAACAGAGTCATATTTGTACTTGTTGTGGAGTGACCTGAGTGCTTGGGTTATGTGGCAGATCCTGGCACCCAACAGGCAGCTGACAGTAAACTTATCCTTGTTTAGCCTGGTGAGTGGGACATCAGTGTGCCTGACTATAGAGTCGCCTATGACTAGTGTGTTGGATATGTTGTTTTGCCTTATTGGCTGTGGTTGAGTGGCACACTGAGTCTGTGGACTATGTGTCATTTGGGTTGTGTTGGGGGTGGAAGTTGCTTGCATTTCTGCTTTGGAGGTCTCTGCTGCTTGGGCAGATTATTATTGAGAGCCTCTGTGAATGTTTTTGTGTTTCTATGTGTGGATTTTGGTGGTGTAGATTTAGTGAGACTATGTGATAAGTGTGGTGTGGTGCAAGTGTTTACCTTCTCCTCTTGAATGTCAAGTTCAGTCTTGGTTGGGGACAGCTTTACCTCCAGTTTGGCTAGATAAGTGCATCTCTCACAGGTTGTAGTGTTGGGTGGTAGGAGGAGAGGGTTGTCTGTGTACATTAAGCAATTTCTGCATTGCCCCAAGATGCCCAGATTCATCAGATAGACAGGAGAGAACACTGGGAGCTGACCCTTGGACATGCTTGAATAAAAAAATATTTTCCTCTAGATAAGTGAGGAAAGTGAGTACAAGAGCTGTTTTTCTCTAAGCAAGTGAGAAAAGTAAGTGCAATAAACTGTTTTCCTCTAGGTAATAAGGAAGGTTGAGTGCTATAGTAATTAGTAGCTTATTTAGTGCTTACAACATGTTCTGAACAAGTGCTGAGCACGAATAAGCAAATTCAAGTGCTAAAACTAAGAACCTGCATCTGCACTAGACTAGTTACAGGAAAGAAACAAGTGCAAATGCGGGCTTTCAAATCAGAAAGTTGAGAGAGATGGAAAAGATTGTCCAGATGACCAATAACTACAATTTCTGGGCCAGAACCACTCCTTATGTGGTAGGCAGGTTACCTAGTGCTTACCACTCCCACTGACAAGCTAGAAGGCTTCCCTCCAACACAGAAAAGCTTGGTGGTGGGGGGGGGGCTCAGAAGTCTACATACAGTCCTGGATACAGCAAATCTGTATCTGGACTACACTAGTTACAGGAAAGGTAGGAAACAGGCTTACGTTTTTTTTTTTTTTACAGAAAAGTAGCTAAAACAGCAGTAAAAACAATTCAAATGCAGTGCAAGCTAACACACTTGAGTATGTAGCAATATTAGACCAAACGCATTTAAAAAAAAATGCAATTAAATTAAAAATGACTAAAAACAAGTGCAGAAGGAGTATATTAGGTAGAATGTGGTAAAGAGATGGGACTGGGGGGAGTGTCGCAGATCAAATCTACAGTGGGGTGGGCAACTGCAAAAGCCACCAAATTTAAACAACAAACCAGAAATAGGGAGGGTAGGTGGGACAAAGCACTTTCAGCAGAGATCTGAAAAACTATACAGTGAATCAAAAACAACAGTGCACAGTTCTGAATAAAATTAGTCCAGCAACAATTTACAGTACACAATTCTGAAGAACCAAAAAAATAAACTTAGCTCTGTATATTTCCAGATAGCTTGAAAAGAGCTCTGTTAGACACAGGTTCCAGCAATGATATGCAGGCCGAAGCACAAGAGCAAAGACATGGTGAGATTATGGCTGCATTGGCTGCTCAGAATGAGAGCCTGCTAGCTGTGGCATGGTCAGTGGAAAATCTGGCCTCTACAGTACTGTAGTGGTACCTTACTACTAACAGGCTTCTGTATTCCATGACTATGCACAATATTGTAACCTACGAGAGGCAGGTTTCCTGTCCGCAGAACCACTATTTGCTATCAGGAATCCCTGTCCATGGTCCAGCCTGCACAAATGTCAACTGCTGGCACATCTGCTGAGGTCCTGCTAGTCACATGGCCTTCAACACAAAGTCATGCTCCTTTATCTGAACATGGTGTCATACCTCCATCTTTCTCCTCTGTGGAACAAACAGAGCAGGATGTGTCTATACATAGTCATGGCACGGTGAATCATGGTTCAATATGTCAGTGAGGTCGAACAAGACCATGTTAGAGTGTTTCCAAATATTTAATACACATAGTTGACTCATATTATTTCAATACCACTGTGGGTGATATGTGTTTCTAAAATAAAAATGTCTGCATGATGTTGTGCATGAATTCTCTTTTTTGGTGTTATGATATTGTAAAGATATGTAAATGTAACATTGATGTGTATTCCTTATTGTTGAGCATATAGTGATAAAACAGAATGAGTGTGTATGCATGCCTGTGCCCTGAGCTGATATTTTTATTTTTGGCACATTTGTATATGTTCGTGTTGGAATAGGTTAGACTCATGTTATGTGTGATGCTCAGTGTATACATCTAGTGGATACTTGCCAATAGATGCAATGTGTGTTGCTGTTGTGGGGCAACACCTGAACTTAAGTGTTTCATCTGTGAACTCATGCACATGTGGCTTGTCATGAGCCATGACTCAAATGTCTGGGTCAAATGCTGCCTTGTAGCCTGGGCTTGCACTTGTGGTCACATCCTACTTTGCCTACATCTGTGACTTCTATCCCCTATGTCCTCTGCTCCTTCTCCAATAACTGTGGGATGTCCTCTTCTGACATTTGTGGTTCTTGTGATAGTTCACCTGCACCTGCAGCTGGAAGACCACTATGTGCTTGGGTTAACAAGTTGTGCAGCATGGCACACACATGCTTTCTCAGGTTTGTATTGCAATGCACCCCCAGATACGTCCAGACATCTGAACTTAGCTTTCAGTACACTAAACACATTGTCTATGGTGTTTCTGGCTGTTGTGTGTGCTCTATTGTAGGCCTCCTGTGCAGGGTTGACTGGATCACAGTATGGGGTCAATAGCCATGGCTCAAGAGGATAACCACAGTCACCTGTTGACAGGGGGATCCTTCAGTTTTATCCTAGCTGTGATCTTGTACTTTCTCAGAAGCAATCCCTCTGGAATTTCACTTTGCTGGAATGCAGCCCTGAGCCCACTTTCCCCCCCAAATGGCAGCATTATGGACACATTCAGGGTGTATTTCCATAAGGTTTACTATGCTGCCATCTGCTGCACACACATCTTGGAAGTTTGTGGATGGCCATCCCTTTCTGTTTATGTATTGGTCTGATTTTGGATGTAATAGTGTCTTGATAGTATATGTGTGCAATCTATTTCACTGAGTACATGGGGTAGGATTGTGATGTTGTAGAACTAGTGCATTACAGTTCTCCATTCAATGGGAAGTGTAGGTAGTCATTCACCTTGCTGCACATTGCTGCCAGGTATTTGGTCAGGATACAACTGGCAGCTGTCTGTGATACTCCCACAGCATCCTCCATGTGTCTTTGGAATGTCCCAGATGCAACTATCTGTTGATTATTTGCTCGTCTGACAACTGGTTTAGTTGCAGCCTTGCTCTGACTCTAATTGTCTCCCTTCTAGGATGCACAACCATATCCTCATTCATGGCTTGTATCACTGCTGCTTGTTGCAGTATATTAACAGCAGGTTGCTTTGTTATGTTTTTTTTTTTTTCAGTTTTGCCATTGATTTTGATGTAATCTGTAGTATTTGCATGAAATCCTTGGAGTATGTAATGTATGCGCCAAGAATTTCTGAAGTGGTGTTGGCACAGCTGTTTGTCGCATGTGAGTTGAGTTGTCTGCACATGATGTTTTGTAATCAAAGTAGCATGAGCAGATTCCCTAATTATCCTACAGTCAAGTATATTTGAGCCCCTAGTGAGTTTGCAGAACAGCTGTTCCACAGAATTTGCATTGACAAAGTCCAGGGATCTCTGAGCCTGCGTGTTAGTGGTCATATATGTTTTACAGTTTATGGAAGGGTAGTTAAAATCTCCCATGAGTAGTGTGTTGGACTGAATGGTAAGTGATATGAATTTTTTATGTTAGTAGGTCTGTTTGTTTGGTACTGATACTCTTGTTTTGCAATCTTGTTTATTTCATTATTGTCCTTTTGTATTTCCTTTTATGCAATGTGCTTTTTTTTATTTTGGATTTAGTTACACTGGACCAGATTCTGTAATGTTTATGTAATCTGATGCATTTTTGCCAATATGCTCGCAAACGTTGGGGATAAGCCTGCAATATGCAAATATGCCCCAGTGAACTCAGAATATGTCAGAGCAAAACAGAATTGATCAGCAGCACTGGACCACTGTCTAGCAGTCACAGCAAATCCATAATTCAACAAAAATGTATCATAAACCATGCTGTGAATTTACAAAGCTATGGAAATTATACAAACCCAATCCAAGCTGCAGGACATTTGAAGATAATACACATCTACAGCAATCCCTTGAGTAGGTCCACAAACAGCTATGGATGTCCCTGTACGTTGTGTACTAATAACATACATTCACTGAAAAATACAGAATGAGATGGAATTTGTACAATTTCTAATAGCAATGTAATAAAGGTAAATGGCAATCATGACCACTTTGCCAGAGCTAACAGTAATAAATATCACAAGACTTGAGAGACGAAGGTTGGAAATAAACATAAAAGAAAGGTAAGGAACACAGACAGTGCACTCTACAACATGGGAAATGGAAAATTGAAAAACAGGGTAGGGATGCATACCAGCCATGGTGAAATGTAGAAATGCATTTGTACCTATGCACTATTTTGTTATGACATGTTGTAAACTGTGTCAGCCATACCTGAATGTGTATGACTGATGATAGTTGTGTGGTGTAGGGGAATAAATAGGGATCCCAGTACACACTGGATATTGAATCCAATACCCAACTAGTCTGTCAGCAGTGCAAGTGTAAACCAAGCATCAGCACAGATGAGCAAATTCCGCCCATGAAATACTAGAGTAGACCAGCAAAGGACAGAATAGAATCTTTAACCATGCATGTGAAAGGCAAACACCCAAGCACATTGCCAAACAGCAGTACTGTAGCAAAGCAACAAAATGGCTTCTCCTTGCACAAGTAGGTGGACACAATCCAAACAGATGTAATGGAATGCATATGTCAGAAACATATGTCATGTCAGAGGCAACAAAGGTGTAGACGTATATGTGTAACCTTTATTGGCCTAACAGGAATCTATCAGAAATCAATGTCAAAACACATACACACACAAATGGCATGGAATAACATACATTATGAAATATGTGATTAATGCTATATAAGGACTGTCAGGTTGTGCACATGAAGTATGACAAATTGCTCTGTGTAATAAGCAGCACACAAGTGTAACAAGTATGTAATTCAAGCAATAACCAGCAACTTGTGTGCATATGCCCTGCGTGTGTATAATGGCCATAGGGTTGGCACAAGTTGGCCTTCTAACAATACAACTATATAATAATGGATGATAATTCAAAGGAAGGTTGACATATACCACGTAAATGTGCAAGATATATGCCAAACCTACAAAGGTAAAAGGGAAGTGGACAACACAGGCCCACATCAAAGAGGACATGCCAGCAAAGCTAAGTAGGCAAACAATAAAGCAGGACAACTTTATGTAAGGGGACAAATTGCAAATGATGTGTACACCACTCGGGGTGCTGTTGAAGTCAACCCAAGCTACATTGAAGCAAATGGCAAATGTATGTCACATGGGCAGACTGAATTGTTGATGGCAGTAAACATGGCCTTGTAGAAATCATAAACACACACACACACACACACACACACACACACGCACACACACACACACACACACACACACACACATGCACACTCAACATGCAATCTTCTAACAGCTAGTGGCATAGGTAAACAAGCTAAGAATAAGTATAACATACACATATATACTGTTATGCGAATGTAGAACAAAATGTGGAATAAATACTTATTATATATATATATATATATATATATATATATATATATATATATATATTTATATATATATATATAGTTCCCCTTCACAAAGTCGAATGGCCACAATCTCGAAAGTCATATGGCCAAGACCATATGCTCAAAATTGTGGAAGCTCGACTCTGTGAATGGGGAACGGCATACAACGCAGAATGGAAGATTTCCCTTTCTGTGCTGTAGTGCGATCTTGGAGTTGGAATAAATAAGTAGCGGGGGGTGTGGGGGTGCAGGAGGGCTTGCCCCCCTGCAGAAGCACTTTGTTGTGTTACGTTTCTCTTTTTTCAGCTCCCTTTCACAAAGTCGAACTTCAGAAACTCGAGCATATGGCTTCGACCATATGCATTTCGAGTTTCTGAACGTTCAACTTTGTGAAGGGGTACTATATATATATATATATATATATATATATATATATATATATGTATATGTATATATATATATATATATATATATATATATATATATATATATATATATATAAATGGGCAGGACCCATTTTCAGTGAAGACCTTGAGAGAAAAGCTCCAACACAGTAACATTACATAAAACATAGACATAGTGAGATTTATTTTTGATACAATGGTAAAAGACATGACAGGATATCATAAGTTCCAGTACTTATATAATAGCTATTAATTGCATAGAATTGACAGAGTTTTATATGGTTGTACAACAGTATATTTGTTCATTATTTAGTAAAAGACTAGTCTAGTATTAGTGTTACACATGGCTTACATTCAACAAAAGAATGTTAAAAGAAAATAAAAAAAATTGATTATGAAGTTATATTTACAGTTAAAATAAGAAACTATAAAGGCAGAATTTCACTGTAATCACTTTCAGTTTGAATATATTAAAAAAGAACAGAGTAAAGGTAAAAGTGAGGGAGAGGCGAGAAAAGTTAAAAGTGAGGAAGATAGGAGGTCAGGAATAGGGAATTTAAGGGGAGAGAGGCGTTTTGATACAGCAAAGGACAGTCCTATGAACAACCATATAGCACATGAGCATGGAGTCAATGAGTGCTCACAGTTCCAAGTACAATGGGGTTTCTCCATTACTTGGAACATGTGCAGAGACATGTATATAAATCAGTGCATATTTACACCAGTTGCCGAAATATAGACATGTATGTGAATAAGCAATGCAAGCAGAAATGTAACATAGGCCAAAGAAGACAAATTTTGAATTTTGCTATATAAATCAGCAACACCATGGTGTATACATGAACTGTACAGTGGCAGTCTATGCATTATGTAAAGTGTACTGTCAAAATACAGCAGCCACACTTAGATGATTTAACATGGTACCATCATTGCCAGTACATGCCATACACAAAGCCAGTATGCCAGTGTGACAGTAGGAGTCCCACACTATGTACCCATTGCACTGTGTTATCTGTGAAGTATAGACAAAATGCTGTTTGCAAGTTGTTGTAAATCCCACATATGTATGAGTAATTCATGGACATTAGCATGATTACTGCATATCTAATGTGGTAATGTGAGTAATGCACCTTGTGCAACATAATGCAAAATGTCATGTGACATCTGCAGTATGCAGTCAGACATGTATCACATAATCATTGCAGTAATATACTGTGCATGTACAAGTGAACCCATAAAGTCCAAACTGATTTTTTTGCAAATACTATGGTGGTAGCAGCACAGAAGTGGATCACACAGACAATACTTATGGCCTTGAGGGACCGCCCTGACAGTGATGAACATCACAAATGAACACTTGGGATATTTCCCTGAATGAGTCTTAGATAGCTCATGCCATATCCTGGAAGAAATTCCCAATTAGGACTGTCATCTGTGATCGAAAGACATCAGTCATCACTTTCTGGATCTGATCCTGTAAATCATCTGGTGGTGGTGATCAGCATCTTTTCTGGGGGGGCAATAGGGATGATGGCATGTGCAGGTCCAGGTCCTTCTTTGTTGCCATCATCAACATTTCAATCATAGTCATCACCATCATCAGAATCTCTGTACTTGGGCAGTGGTCTGGTATGCACTCATCTCCAGCGTCTGATAAGCAAGCATCCACAGGTCCCATGCTCTGTCAAGATGAATCAAATAACAAGAAATATAGTACATAATATGCATTCCCACAACTATATGAGTACTTAACATACCTCCTGAGACACAATGCACAGGCAGAAATCATTCAGTATGACAAATTACAATAAGGTATGCCCATAGTCAAATCTACCACTGTATGCGATCCAAGGCATGAATCCAAACCATAATGATGAAAGCCATGGTTATCAAGCTGCACATTCCTGTGCAAAACATGGCTGTCATGAAACACTAACTGATGAGCACATAAAGAATGTAACAGACATGAACTACTATGTTTCCAACATGATCCTGTATCTGAGAAGAAAGGTATATTACCATACTTTACAGGTGTGATTAAAACTTTTTTCTCAGGTAATATGGCCTATAAGAATTATGTATAAGGATTTTAATAAAACCAAGTGAGGCTAGCAGGTGGATATTCATTTGTAAGGCACATTTCCAATGTCCTGTTATCTATAGTTATGGCTGAGTTCAACAGAGGCCCATAGCAGGGCTACTATATCCATCAAAATATGTAAGCAGGTTACTCCAGTGCATGACATAGCATGCATAACACAGCTTATCTATGGAAATCCTGCCATTACCTGGACAATTGCTAATCAGCCATCATTATGCATAATAAACATGTGCACAGCCAGCACACACAGACTCATAATATGTGGAGACAAGCATGTCATGACACTGTATGCATGCAATACTGACATATGTCTACATTGCAAAACAAGTGTTAAACTGTTAGATACCAGGTTTCCTGTCTTGTATGTATGCTTCACACATTTCTGGCAGTATGTAACCATGTAAATGACTCATAACTATAACCCAGGTGTCTGTACAAGTAATGCGTCATATTAACAGCCTCCAAATAACCTATTTGTATAACAAAAATATAGTGAGAAGAAAATTCAGTGGGAAATATAAAAGCTATATGCAAATGAGATGAGTAATGCAACATGGTGGATCGCTGACACAACATCAAATATTTGGACTACATTACAGCACCCTATGTAAAATGGACAATCATAAAAACAGTGGCAGTATGTGATATATAAAAGCATAGGTTATGTTGTAGAAACTGTACTGTCTACTAATTTATCAATGTCCTACAAATATTTTTTCAGTAGTCTTTATGTTGCGACTGCAAAATGAAATCCATGGAACACTGATCAGTGATTACGTAACAGGCAGATATAGATGAAAAATATTAGCTATATACACAACAATTTCTAAACACAGGATACAAGTGTGTTGCAACAAAACATCACCAGTCTTGTAGGCAGAAGTATTAGCCATACTGACCTGATGTATATGGCAGACATAGGGCAGGATTCACGAAGCCTCCATGTAAGAGTTACAAGGCTTACACGGAGGCTGCAGTTAAACGGTGTGACGTCAGCATGCCATGCATATGCATGAGGGCATGCTGAATCACACCTAAGGCTAACACAGTCCATGTAAGACAGTAGGAGGCGTGTCCGTAGGGCGAGCCCTGCAAACGGACACGCCCCCAGAAGAGTAAAAGTCCCGAAAGTAAACCCCCATGACAGAGTCCGTGTAAATGTGAATAAATACAACACAACACATGCCCCCACAGACTATGAACATAAAATGTATAAATGAACATCTTATATATTTTTTTATAAGTTGTAAAGATGTTTGCCCGTGAGTGCGCTCGTTTGCACGGGCATGCCCGGCGCTTAGCCACAGTTAGCAGTCAGTGGAAAAGCATATAAGAACTATATATGCAAAGTAAGCCAAGAAGCAATAGCGTAGCAGTAGAGACGTTGGCTGAAGAGGAGGCAGTCATGGTTCGAGCTCCCACAACATCAATTTTTATTTTTAGTGAAATAAGCACGAAACAATTCCCTGACATATATGTACATATATAAAATTATATTTTATGTAAAATGTAATGAAATGGGCCATATGTTTTGAAGAAATGTGAGATAATAAAAAATAAAAAAAATTTCAGATGTGCCTATAGCTGAGCTACAGTCTAAGAAATTGAGTATATCTGCCTGTAGGTGAGCAGTGTTTTAACAGGATTAAAATGAGTGCCCATAGGTGAGCAGTGGTTTAACAGGTGTAAAATGAGTGCCAGGTATTGAGCAGCATTTTAACATGCTGAAACTGTGTGCCCGTAGCTGAGATGAGTGTAATATGCGTGCTGATAGCCAAACAACGCGTAAACCAGCATGGCCCGTTTGCGCGGAGCTGTGCACCACGCCAACAAGCTAACCGACGGGCAACGTTGAGCAAGCTGTATCAAAACTGCCTTTACACAGACACACCTCCTAGCCTGTGTAGACAGTCATAAAATATAAAAAGCAATGGCCAGGCTCGAACCCAGGATACCATACACCATAGTCAAAGTACTGAACCACTAAGCCATGACAGTTGCACACATAAATGCAGTAATAGCATATATATATATATATATATATATATATATATATATATATATATATATATATATATATATGTATATATATATATATATGAATGAATAGAAAGAGGAGCATGACAAAGCAGGTTTTGTGAAGCTGATACAATTCCAAAATGGCCAATCACAGATAAGTGTGGGAAAAATGGCATATATAAGCCCCATAGGCGGGAATACACAGCATAACCGATTGTGGAACCGACTTGCAGCCAGGATGGCAGGTGTAGGAGAGGATAGTTGCTTCCGAGCACAGAGGTGGGGCATTGAGGAGTCCAAATATATGGTTTGGCTCCTCGTCCATGATCATGAGGCCCAACTCATGCAGGGCCAGGTCCTGTGGGGAGCATATAGGGCTGAGGCATGGGACCGGTTGGCACATGATCTCACTAGTGCCACAGGAATACCAAGGACTGGTGAACAGGTCCATCACCACCATGCGGACCTGAAGAGATGGAAGCAGGACCAACTGGACTGTTGGATCCAGGAGGCCCAGCAAATGCCCAACGCCCCACTACTGAGTAAGTTACATGTAATTATTTATGTAAGAAATTAACCTAGCTTATATTATGGAGATGTGTATTCCAATATTACTTCATTTATATTACAGCTGCAGGTGTATATACACAAATCACTGAAGCTTCCACGATAAGCAGCAAATATATTTATTTAACAAAACAAGCACTTTCATGGACTCGACAAGTCCGCTTCATCAGGTTACAGCTGCAGGTGTCCATTCCATGAACCGTCGAGCCTATGCCGATAGGCTGGTGTGGTTGCGCCACCAGGCAGGCCAGTAATTCTCCCCCTGTAACTGTAAAAAAATATATAAGTATGACAGCTTGCAAAACAGTGCAGTGTAGTCATTTATTAATAAAATGTGCAAGTAACAGTGTAAGAGAGTTTGCAAGTATTGCTTGATTACAAAAGTGTGATGCAGCCTGTAATCCAAAAATAAAAATGAAACAAGTCTGAAATAAAGATGTCCCACCTGTAATATAATAGTACATAACCTGCAGCAGGCTGAAAAGTACAGCTACAGAAGCTGAGTAAAACACATGTGTGAAATATATCCCTGTTTAAATTCTGAAACATGACACAAGTGAGACTGTTGGAAAGGATTGTTATAACTAAAAGTGAAACATGTCAATAAAGCCTAGAATTAAGTACCATCCTGAATTGTAAAAATAAAACAAGTGAGAGATTGTGAGAAACAGGTATGAATCCACCAATAAAGTAGTAATAACTCCTGAATAAAGTATACTGCAGTCGGTACAGAATGAAATGAATGTGACAGGCAGAACCAAACAGCAACATGTGTTGAAAAAAGTACTGAAGCTGGAATGTGTGTCCCAAAATCTGGATATGTTGCTCTCAGTTTGCAATATGCAGATAGTATGGTTGTATGAAATACCAAACATCCACAGTTGTCTATAGCCATATAAAGCAAATGTAGCAGGATGATGTAGCTGAACAGAGCCAGATATGAATGAGTATGAATAAATATGAAATGTATATTGATGTAGCAGTAACAATCCTATCACCAACCTGAATTAGTTATCACATAGGAAACTATAGTTAGACCTGCAGTGTGCATATATCTGCAGCTAGTAGAAATGTACAGCATATGTATAGGTATTTGAAGTTGTTAATGAAATATTTCTTCACCCTACTCTATAACCACAAATAATCCATTCCACGTGCAATGGGTATGTGCATTCACAATTAACACTCCTGGACATTTGTCCTGTTGGTTCATACATATTTGCATGCACGTTGATGCATGTGCCCTGTTCATACATCCAAACCTGATGGTCTGTTGTCATCAGTCAACCCTGCATGTTGTTGGATTGTGTATTGCTGTTCAAATTATGCATGTGCTATGCTTGCTGTTCAATGGCTTGAATTTATGGGTGTTTGGTTAATGGGAATTCTAATGCATGCTGTTACAACTAATTGTGAATGGTATTGTATGTTACTAACCCAAACTGTCATAAAATAATGCAAAACATAGGACGACAGGGAAGGCGGGTTCCAGCGGACCCACCTCTCC
Organism: Protopterus annectens; assembly: GCF_019279795.1. NCBI lineage: Eukaryota > Metazoa > Chordata > Ceratodontiformes > Protopteridae > Protopterus > Protopterus annectens. The sequence continues at coordinate 510,882,153 of NC_056732.1, forward strand.
CACCTCAGCTGGCGAGTGCACCTGGCAGTAGTGCCCAGGCCGGACCCTCTTCCAGTGGCCCTGTGCCACCTGCGGGTGGAAGTGCTGCAGGGGATGGGGCTCGTCCCCCCTCTGCAAGCGTGGCCGGAGGAGAACATACACTCACCCTCCATAGTGTCCAGACTGTGGTGTGTAGGGAGATCCGGCAAGCTGTGCTTGGGCCCCTACGCCAGCTTGAGGCACGGGTGGCACAACTCACGGGCGTGCCTGCTGCCTGGCCTACACAGCCCCCAGCACAGCCCCGTCCTGGGCAGTGAAGGCACAGTAGCAACTGCCCATGGGTGGGGATCTCAGTTCCACTGTTGCCTTCTGTGGGCTCATGGGCTCGAGATATCCAAACATCCGTCCCCGTCAATTGTGTAACCCCCCACATGTGTCATACACCACCCCTGTATGTGTCTTGTTTGTCTTGTCTGTTAACCTCCCCTACCTACCTCCCCAGCTATACCGACTTCCTGTACCTGACATACCACTCTCACCTGAAAAAAAAAAAAAAAGGGCACTCTGCACCCACAAAAAAATTACGCCCCATATATAGCTGCCCATTTTGCACACATGTATGTTGGACATGTAAACTTTCAATTACAATTGGCTGTACAACAGATATTATTGTTGTCCTCACACCTCTCTCAGGGGTGGAAGGTTTCAAATTTCACACCAAATTACATACATATGCACAGCTGTTGCTGACAAAGAAATGGGCAGCTATGGGCCTTTCCTACATCCATCCTGCAAAACCCGAGCTTGTTTTCCTACTGTCCTACCCTCTTTGTGCCCCCTTTTTCACCACTTTCCTATCTCCCCATTTTCTTTTCTTTAAAAGAAAATAGCGCGGGTGTGTGCAAGAGTAAGCACTTTTAAGCAGTAGTAAGCGGGAGTGTGCTTCTGTGCGCTTAGCTAAGCATGTGTGCGCGAAGCTAAGCGGCAGTGCACATGCGTGACCTCCGCGCAAACCAGCGCTAGCCCGCTTACAACTGCTTAAAAGTGCCTTAGTCACTCTGAATGACAAGGCCTGTAGTTTTCTCAGCAGCAAAATAAAATACCTCCCTCAGTCTCGAACCCAGGACCTTGGAAACACTAGTCTGCATGACTTACCACTAAGCCATGACTGCTATACAAGAACATTGTGCTGAAACAAATATATCATAAAATAGTAGGAATTAATGTAAAGGGAATATAGCAAGTCTAGTACACAAAGCATGTCATGTATATTTACTGTCAAATCTAGTGGATTTGTAAAATAGTACTGTGTGCTGAGAAACAGTCATGCTAGTTGGTAGCTACTAGGTAATAATGTCACAGTAGCATTTGGCAAGCCACACACATACTCAGAGCAGGATAAACACTGCCATAGTTGAATAGTTAAGAGATCAGACATAGCAACTGTGACTGAGTTACAGGGATGTCCCTGATGTGAAAACAAATGTCAACTGTGCCCCACTGACACCCTGTCAAATGTACTAGCAGTAGGCAGAAAGGTGTAAATACACATGCAATGGTAACTATGACTGACTGAAGGTATGCACCACCTGCATGGCACAAACGGTGTACTAATACATATGCTTGAAATAACCCACAGTCACAACTGCAGAATATCAGAATATGTCATTGAAGTAACCCACTGCTATGTACCATTCCATGAGGCTGATAAAAGATGCACTGGAGAGTATCTGAGGCCTGCTCAGCAGCATGATCAAATACCCCTGTAAGTGTCAAGGCCCACACCATGGCCAGACCACACTGCATGCAGTAACACCCTACCACAACAAACACATAGGGAATTGCTGCCCAAACAGATTTAGCAAGCATTACAAGCTGTGAATGTAAATGGAAAATAGGAAAGCCATAGCAACACATTACAGGAAAGACACCTAGCAGGCATACAAGGAGTGAATGTAGAGGCCAAATATTGAAGCCATAGCAACAGATTGCAAGAGCCACTGCTATATACTAGTTACACCACAATCCCCACAGGAAAGCACACACACCCATGTACACAGTATTACTAGTCGTACGTGTCAGTTTACATACACACGGAGGAGGACACCGGAGGAAGGAATACTCAGCTTACAGAACAACATGCATTGCAGTGTCTACAACACAGCCTGAAATATGAGAGACATACCAACCCTTACACTCACAGAACAGTGTCCACAGCAAACCAGCATGGTCCCCACCCTGATAATCTGAAAGGGCTATGCCTACCTAACAGACCTTTTTATAGCACAGTCCTGTAATCACAGTGTGAACTGCAATCACTACACAACAGGCTGGATGCAATTAGTAAATACTGGCTAACAATTGGTGTAGAGGCCATCACGTGGATATGTGCAGATACCTACAAAAGCATCCTGTACTCCCAGTCCACACATGCAATACTTTCATTGCACCCACTGGAGGTAGAGAGAGAGAGAGAGAGAGAGAGAGAGAGAAAGAAAGAAAGAAAGAAAGAAAGAAAGAAAGAAAGAAAGAAAGAAAGAAAGAAAGAAAGAGAAAAAAAAAACCTGTAACAACAAAACAAAGAGGCTGACAGCAGGCCAAGTAACTGCAAGCCTACGCAAACAGCTGCAACAAACACAGGTAATGTAAAGTACTACTATAATACTCTACATACTGTGAACCCTCCAGATGTGTTATTGGTCTCTATCTATGTATATGAAGATGTGCATAGGGCCGGGGACATACTGCAACTGTCACTGAAGGCTCCACATACATATGTATGTGACGGTAGCTATGTGCACATAGCAATGTAGGTTGTAGTGCAATGTACAAGTAGGTTGTACAGTAATGGATGTTCAGCAGTACGTTACTGTGTGTATACATATGTGGAACTAAAAGGAGTATATATATATATATATATATATATATATATATATATATATATATATATATATATATATATATATATATATATATATATATATATATATATACGTATGTATATTGAGATATGTATGTATATATATATATATATATATATATATATATATATATATATATATATATAATATGCATATGTGTATACATAGATAGAGGGGGATGTAGAAATACATAGACATATATAGTTTCACAGTGTCATAGTTTAGTACTAGGCTATCTGCAGACAGTGTATAGAATAGATTTAGAAACTTGCGCCTCTGTATAGTAGTGACACAGTGAAGACCCCCCCTACATAATAGCATTAGTTTACAGTGCCTCTGTCTGGTAGTGACACAGAGATGACCCCTGCTGTAAACCTATGATCTCCCATCCACTCGTCAAGAATGCACATGAAGAGTGTCAGTGAGAGTCTCTGCCTAACATAAACTGGGATCCTGTTCCACAGTATGGGAAGCCTCTTAGTGATGGATCTGTCCCTACAGTATGTCCTATTCATATGTGTGCTGAGGTTTAAATCCGTTGCTGTTGTGGTTCTGATGGATTTGGATTGTATGAGGTGGAACATGTCCATCAATACCTGATTGGACATGGCCTACTACATTAGGCACAGATCACCCCTACGTAGGCAGTATGCTATGGAATAGAGCATGAGTTATGTTAGTCTGGCAGCATATGACAGTTGTTGCAGACCCTTGATCCTCCTGGTGATGTACTTATGGGGGCCCCCTAGCTGTTGCAAGTGCCAGGTGAGGTACATACCAAATGGGGCATAGTACACAGTCATGGGCCTGATAAGGGAGGAGTAGAGGGGTACAATGACCCCTTTTGATCTGGATGTGAATCCCTTCATGATAAGGTGGGCAAGGTAGGAAGTCTATCCAACCACTTTGGCAACGTGGGTGTCAAATGAGAGGTCAGCATTGATCAGTGTCACCAGGTCTCCGATTACTTTGTCTGTACTCAGTGGGTTACTGTCTATGTGATAATATGTGGGTATCTTGTCCGTCCAAAAGGGTATGAGTATACATTACATGGCAAGCAGTTTAAGGCCATGACTCCGGCACCACATGTTGGTGTCCGTGAGGCCTGTCAGTAGGATGTATGTGTTAGCTGGTGTATCGACTATGGCGCCTAGTATGCAGTCATCTTTGAACATTGTCAGCCACTACCCTCCCATGTCTGCTTTCACATCTGAGAATTATATGCCGGACATGAGCGGTCCCAGGACAGAGCCCTGTGGAACACCACTTGTGACTGGCTCTGAGTCTGACATGGCACCAGTGAGTTTGACTGTAGGGTTTCTATTCGTTAGCCGGTTTGCAACCCATCTTCTGACATATGGATTTACATGTCAGCTGTTGATCATGTCTATGATGCCAGAGTGCGGTATTGTGTCAAAAGCCGTAGACAAGTCCAGGTAGGCTGTATGGACCGCTGTGCTCTCGTCAGTGGCTCTAGTGACTGAATTGAAAAGGTCAACCAGGTTCATAAGGCAGGATTTGCCCTCTACAAAGCCAAACTGAGTGGGATCAAGTGTCTAAGTCCCCAATATCTCTGTGTATGAGTACCATAATGATCCTTTCCATAGCGTTGCAGACCAGGCTGGTTAAGCTTAGTAGTTACCAGGGTCTGTAGAGGTGCCTCCTGTGTGGAGTGGGACTACTGTTGCTGTATGCCAGTGTCCAGGTACATATGCCGTAGTAAGGCTACGGCTGAATAGCATTTAATGTGCATGTGTAGCTCCTCTTGCAGTTCACATAGCATGCAACCTGCAATACCATTGGGTCCCATTGATGCTGTGTTTACAGATTTGCTGAGGGTGGTTCCCAGCTGGACATCTGAGATGACAGGGAGGTTACAGTCAGCTGGGATAAGTAATTCCTCATGTGTGGGTGAGGGAGGGAGGGGAGAAATCTGCACTGAACCTGTCTGCCAGAATGTTGGCATTATCTGTGTGTTCAGTGAAGCGTTTGTCGCTGTGAACTAACTGTGAACACAACTGAGGGTTCCCACCCAGGTGCGTAACATAGCAGAAGAAGCCCTTGTGGTTATCTGTAGTGTCCATAGCGATGTCCCTGTCATTGTTTGCCTTGCATATTTGTATGACAAAACGTATCTTTCTACTACTGCTGATCAGAGATGCCGTAGCTCTATGGAATTATGCTCTGCCGTGCAGTAGCTACCTTCTGTTGTTATACAATTTGTTCAATGCTGGGGTCCACCAGACAGGATGCCTGCCCTTGGTGGAGAGAGTCATGGTTTCATTTGTGATTGCATGATCCATGCATTCTTGGAGATGTCCATAGAAAGCATATGTGAAGGTGTCTGCATTGTGGGAAGTGGTTTACACTGGCCCAGTGGGCATTAAGGATACCAACTCAGTTATAAGAAGTGTAAAGTCAGCATGTGAGAGGTTTCCCACTGTAGTCTTTTGTGTTGTGGGGGAGGTGGGATATGTATATCCAGGGGGATTAGTCTGTGGTCAGATGTGACTAGTGAGGGGTATACTTCCGGTGTGTAGCACATTGTCCCCATGTTTGTGATGATCAGGTCTAGTATATTATCTCCTGTTGTGGGAGAGGTGACTAGCTGTTCCATTGCATTTGACTTAGTGAATTCCGGGAACCTTTGGGCTAGGGTATTTGGGGTAGAATAATGCACCCAGTGTATGTTAGGGTAGTTGAAGTATCCCAATATGATGGTGTGTGGTGGGACATTCATATCCTCCAATGTCTTCAGGAAGGCTGACTGTGGTTCCTGAGATTGGGAGGGTGGTCTGTAACATGCTACCAGTTGTATAGCAGGTTTGCCTATGGTTATCTGCACCTGGATGGTCTGTGATACTTCATGTGTTTCCACTAACCTGGAGGTGTGTGTGTCCTTCATGAATATGGACACACTCCCTCCCTTTTTGTTTTGTCCCGAGTCCTGGGGCCAAAAAGCATGATACGGGGTATAGCCTGGTACCGCTGGTGTGCTTTCAGGAGCCTTGAACAAGGTTCTCACTTACTGCACAGACATCGAGATTGGTAGAATATGTACGTACAGATATATGTAATACACACATACATATATAGATATCTGTAGAGACATATACATATACAGATAGATCTGACTGACAACAGATATGTCTGTATATGACTATCTCTCTCTCTCTGTCCCACCCCCTCATACTCTCACTCTCCCTGTGTATCTCTCTCACTCTCTCCCCCTCTCTCCCCACATCTATATGTATGTATCTGCATCTATATATACATATTTTATATACATATATACAAACATATATATATCTATATACAGATATAAACATATCAATATATATATATATATATATATATATATATATATATATATATATATATATATATAGACTGTGTGAGGCACATGTGTGCAGATGTCTTGCAACAGGAGCCTGGTGTCAAAGGCATGGAGTGAACGCCAGTGTGGATACTGGAGTACCATACCCCATTCAAAAACACTGACACCAGTAACCACCACATATGTACATGCCTGCCCACCACTGCATGTGTCAGGGGGGAACAGGGGCAACAAGTGTACAATAGGCTCCACATTGATATACACAATGGCACACTAGTCCGTTAATACCTGTACATGGAATGTGTCAGCGGACATGGTGTGTCAGCTATGGACATGTAGGTCACTACCCCTCCACACCCCACAATGTCCTACACGGTATGTACCTCCCATGACAGCTATAGATATGGAGAAGGACACAGACATATGCAAGTAACTGTGTCAATGCACTCAAACACCACAGAATGCACACAGACTACCTACATAGAGGTTACCACTGCTGGATATACATAGTTTGGTCACACCCATGACAGTTGTCTAACAACCATGGTAACACCTCCAACATCCACAACACAAATTACCTATGTCTGTCGTCCTTGTCACTGCAGTATAGAGCACATGGTGGAGGTACAGGACCCTATCCACAGATATGACATACCCTGTAGTAGACCACACAGAATTAAGAAGCAAGGCTCCCCATGAGTAGATGTCAGACATACCCCTGCTGAATGTTATACAGATAGGTAATATGCCATATGAGTCACCCTGTGTAACTGTTTGTAAGGAGCAGGTACGATCATAACACGTGTCACAAGGGGCAGGGTAGCATAACAGTATGCTGCTGTAGGCCCAGGGCCAAAAGCACACTACCTACCTAAGACACAATGCACACCCATGAACACATTGCAAATGGAATATGTGAGGTGGAATGAGTGTGCTAGTGACTGGGTGCATGTTGTGTACTGGTGTGATTGCTCACCATGACTGTCTGTCTGTCATGGTAGTGTGTGTCCTTGGTGTGAGGCCAGAGACAGGTGTGTGAGGTATTGCGATCAACACATACTACATTGCCATATGTTGTGCTGTGTTACCCTGTATGTCACTGTGGTGTAGGTAGGGTTATGGCAAGTAAGAGTAGTGTTCATTACCAGTGAAATATGTAACGTGCAATGTGTGCAGTGCATGGGCTGATAATGTTCCCCATACAGTACCTTGATACAAACCCCCAGTGAGAGGTTGTGTATTGTACCTGAAACAGTGCGTTGACTGCTGCAGTATACTGGTCTGTCGTATGGAGTGTGCCAGGTACTGTTGCACAGTTGTCGGATGAGCACTGATATCTGGTCATTTACATGTGTATCCCCCAATAGACAGAAAGATGCTATATATGGTGCTTAAGTTATATCACTGCAGTCGAGTATTATGTGTATTATGTGTGCCATAGTTTGCTGACAGATATTGCTAACATATTTTCCTTCTCCTTTTCAGGGCTATGGTTCACCAGTGGAACCCTATCTACTCCGCTGCAGAGGAGGAGGAGATACACCAGAGCCTGGTGTGGGATTTCGCTGTACTCTTTTCCCGCACCAGACAGAACCAGCAGGAGAGGGCTGCACTGTGGCAAGACCTGGTCCATCGGGTAAATGACATAGGCACACATAACCGGACATATGAGCAGGAAAGCCATCACTGCAGTGATTTAATTAGAAATGTCCATCAGCGTGCGTCGGATATCCACAGGCAGCAGCTTGCCACAGGTGCTGGGGTGGCTAGACATCCCCTCCTCACCAGACTGGAGGGACTACTCCTGAGTGTTGTAGCTCCAGCACAACAGCAACAGCAGCAGCATACATGTGTAATGATGGAGGCTGGAGCCACACAGCAGCAGGACACAGAGCATGCAGGTAACATGCCATGCGTATAGTTGACCATTCTGTACACTGTTAGGTTATGCATGTGTGAGGTGTGTCCTCATTCTGTAGCTGTAATCTTGGTAATTATTGTGCAATAGTGATATCCTCAATATCTGCAGTACACATGTGGAAGCTAACTGTTGCACTACTGAACTGTAACATGCCCACAGTATCAATGGTGCAGTTGTGCCCACTGACAATATATGTCTCTTTTCTGCAGGTCCCTCTGGTGTAACAGCAAGGCAGCCTATCCATGCTGGCGAGTGTGTAATACCATTACCTTCAATACTCTGCATACTAATAGTAATAATAGGCTGAAGCAGTAGTGCTATGTGTTTGATTGCAGGTGTGTTTGTGTCTGTGGGTTGATATCTCATATACTGAGGTGTGTGCATGTGTGCATGTGTGCATGTGCCCATGTGTGCATGTGCCCATGTGCCCATGTGTGCATGTGCCCATGTGTGCATGTGCCCATGTGCCCATGTGTGCATGTGCCCATGTGCCCATGTGTGCATGTGCCCATGTGTGCATGTGTGCATGTGCCCATGTGTGCATGTGTGCATTTGTGCATCAGTGGTGACATTATGTACACATTGTAAACTGTGTTTCCTGTGTTACTCCCACAGGTTCTGGTGCTGCTTTGGTGTCATGCAGCAGGGAACCTGAATCAGCTGCTGTGGATAGTGATAATGATGATAACTGTGTAATGGCACAGGTAAGTGTGCCAGGGTCCGTCATTGGTCAGCCAATTGACACTACACAGCTGTCGACCCCATCAATGCGCACAGTCATCCTGCCAATACATCCTTTGTCACCAATATCCCTAGGTGATGGACAGGATACAGTGGGCATTGACCAGGGTAATGTGGTACCGGTGGCACATGCATCCCCACACAGCAGCCATGGCCAGGGTCCTAACATGGTACCACACAGGCAGACATCCATGGGTTCTCGTGGGAGCATCCATGGGTATACCGCCCCTGTCAGACATGCCCACAGAGGTCTTTCAACCTCAGCTATGTTTCGGGCTGTAATGCAGGCACAGTCATGTATGGAACAGTACACTAGACAGGGTCTGAGGGAGCTGAGAGCATGTCGCACAGCCATGAGTGACAGTATGCGTGATGTTGTGGCTGCCATCCGCAGCTTCACCGAGGCCATTGACAGACGTTGGGGGGACACATTAGATCTGTTCCACAACTACATGTCCATGAGCCAGGGCAATGGTGGACGGTTGAGGCATCAACGTGGCCGTATGCCAGCAACAGCAGCAGCTGGCAGCCATTGCGGATGACAACAGGCCCCGCGGCTGCTCACATAGTGCCAGCAGCAGCCCCAGCAATGCTGGGTCTGTGCTGTCATCAGAGTGCCCCAGGAGACCACGTGCACGTGGCGCTGGACAGTCCCAACTGGGACTTGTCACCAGTCACCAACCACCTGCTTCTGATGACAGTACCCAGTCTGGCTTAGTACCTGATATGGTCCGTAGCACCCCTGCCAGGCCCTGGTACCGTGTCCGTGGCCACAGACAGTATGACTGTATGACCTGGCAGGTACAGTCTGTGGCTGTCTACAAACACCTGTATATGGCAGCCATGAGGTGGGACTGTGTGCATTCATACACACATGCAAAGTGATAACACCTAGGGCTACTGCATACACGCACACACTGCATCAACATTGCCCCATCTTGTACTGCTGACCCTCACCAACACACACACACAGACATGTCAATTGGTTGTATCAGTGGCAGACTCAGGCATACCAGGTACACACCCTGTGCATATGATGAAACTGTGCCACCTCCTGCAATCTGTAAAATTGGTGCAGGAACAGGTTAACATGGTGCTGATGCACAGGGAGAGTACATAGACGTATTGTAATAGTATGATGTTGACAACAGTACAGTGTAATGATAGCATTGTGGGTATATACCAGCATGCCTGATGCAGTTGCAGTATGAATGTCAATGTATTGTTTTGTACACCCATAGTAATTACCACAGTGTTCTGTCTGTACATCTTTGCATACTGGTGGTGAGGCTGTGAAGGGATGGCCACCTACATAGGTAGCACAGGGGATACAACAATGTACATATTGATACTCAATGATGGCCATGTCAACTGTGAGTTGCATGCTGTCCACACACGACTCTGCAATGCAGATGTTTCAGGATGTTGATATCTGTGCAGTACTACACAACAGGTTCAAGGCTCACAAGAGCACACTAGCACTACAAGGTCACACCTCTTACCATGCATGACAGCACCAAAACACAGAACTAACTATGACAGGAGGGAGAGTGTCCATACATGTCAAGGATACTGCGGTGCTAGGACAGGTAGCATACATCATACTAAGTCTGGAACTGCTGAGTGAGAGCTCAGTGTCTGTTATTTGACATGTGTATTATTACAGGTATGAGCACTTGGGTATCAGGCCAGTTATTCAACATTACGAAGGTACGTGGTCTATACACTTGTGTGGGGTGCGGCTGGACCCAGCCCGTCTGACCTGTGAATGTCTGGGTACTGGCTTATAGTGCCTGCATATATGCACTGTTAGCTACTGGAAGTCGTACACCTTGTTTATTGTAGCATAGTCTACATACAGGCCTGCTGACTGTAGCTTTGTTTGTATGCATGTTTGCCTGTTATGTTCCTGAAACACTGATTCCAGCTGCAGTGCAGATATACAGTGCCTCTGTGGAGCCCTAGTGACATATGTATTGCTTAATGTACTGATGTCCATGTGTCACTTGACAGAACGTCACTGTTTGTCCTGTTTGCATGTAGCTTGCCTGTAACACATTGCATATGACTTACCTTACAGTTGCCCAAGACAGCATTCATATATGCCAGCACTAACAAATCAGGAGCACTACACCCTCACATAGTCACCTTGAGTACCTTGTTCCCCATTGGACCTATGTGTCGTTACTCAGTATGGGAGTCACAATGCTATGGTAGCATGTGCAAAGGTCACCTGTCGATGTACTCTCAGGTCCAGTTGGTGAATCTGTGAGTCATGTGGCAATGTTACAGCGGCCTCATGTACACAGACAACACTCTCCCCTTCCCATACACGTACAACACATGTGAGAGATGCAACCACATAGCCAAACTGGGGGCTAAGCTCTGTTAACACAGCACTGGCATTCCCTGTCAGGTGGAGTGAGATACTACAGTGAATACAGTACCAGTCTCCCATAGACCTGCCACGACCGCAATCCAAACACAGACACACACAGATACATTATTGGGCTCTCAGAATAGCATCCTGTCTGAGCAGGTGACACCTGCAAAGCAGACACACAAGCAAATGTTAAGCCAGAGCAGAGTACATGCAACACATAGCTCCCAAAGCCTGTGTGCCAAACAGTCACAGGCCATACGGCTTGACAACACACCTTCTACAGTTGTATGAGGTACCTCTATCGTCACGTACACTGAGGTCCTGCTCCCAGGTTGAACAAGGTGATGGTCACACTGAGCTGCCCGTCGGGCGCTATGATCCACCACATAACACAAGCATACCAGCCACTCCAAGGCATGTAGAAGTATGACTCAGTCATTGTCTGTGCCAGTGTGTATGACCTCTGACGCACCTCCCTGGACTACATGTTAGGGGACATAGAGGGGCTCTCTGAGCTTGTGGCACAGGCTGGTATGACCTTGGCCTTGAGTAGCATCTCACCCTCACCAAGAATGCTGCCACAATATGTAGACAGGATCATCAGTTTCTGCAATTAAAGTATCTTTCAGTGACATTCAAAGGGGATTCAATGCCTGTCAGTGTGGGATTACATGCTGGACAAGCCACATTGCTTTGCTTGGGACAGCTTGCTCCTGTCACCCATGGGCCATTGTATATTGGCAGAGGCTGTTGCTGCACACATAGTGCCTTTGTATGCAAGGCTGACATTATGTAGCCACCTACACAGGTATCACACGGGATAGGACATTAATAGCAATGCTACTCAACAGCAGCAGTGTAAACCTCAAGATGCATGCAGTGGAAACTGTCCTTAGCATGGGGTACAGCAATATCCATGCAGTAACAGACTCCTGGTACAAGGTTCCCAGGTGCACACCATCAGTGCCAGGTCATTCCTGATACCATGCTTGTCATCCCCTACACATGCACCAAACCAGAACAGGGGGGATGTATCCAAAGGCACCTCAGATACACACACACCCAGGTTGGTGGCACTGCACAAAGCATCAGAGCCTCTCCATGTGCAACACACAGTGGGTTAGACTGCCTTCAGGTTCATAGCCTGGCACACCCTACACTCCCATACCCAGGAAACCCACTTGGCCTTCCTGACAACACTGGGAATATGGCGGTAACTACACACACCATTATATGGTTGTACTGCGACTACCCAAACATACAGTGTGAGCATTATTCTAGTTGCAAGACCCTATCTGAATGGTTCTTATCATTCATTTCCTGCATTGCTATGGAACAACTTGTTAACACTCCCACAAGTGGTGACAACATGCTGCACCTGTTCATCACCAACATGTGGACTATATGCTCCAGAACAATCATGTATCCCTCGCTGGTGGGATGACACCATCTACAACCCACACTGTATAGTCACATACCACATGCAGCCCCTGCACAGAACACCACAGTCATACAGTTGTCTGATGCATATTCCATGTATTCACATGAGGCAGGCTTCGGACATGGGATCTCTTGCAGTTCACAGGTACATATGTGTAGGTGGCACACATACATCATGTGTGCATTGACATTACTGATATAATGTATGTTGTGCAATATTGGGAACAACACCCCACACACATGGACAAATTGTGTGACAAAAATACACATGGCATTTGCAGAATTCGAACCCCTACCTAACTATGTTATGACACTTGGGAGAGACGCATTAGCAGAGCGTGCTATTTGCATTACTGGGGGGACTGCTTTCTCCTGCTGTACTTATAGGGTGCTGACATCATCAGCATTTACACAGTGGAATTTGCAGCATGTGTTGTGTAGTAATAGTTGCCAAAAGGGACATTTCTCATACACATGGAATTACACACACTACTCCCCACACGCATTCACTGGGCACTTGCAGGATTCAAACCCCTATCTAACTATATTATGCCACTTGTGAGAGATGCATTAGCAGAGCGCACTATTTGCATTACTGGGGGCATTGCTTTCTCCTGCTATACTTATAGGGTGCTGACATCATCAGCGTTTAGACAGTGGAATATGCATCATGTGTTGTGTAGTAATAGTTGCCAAAAGGGACATTTTTCAAAAACATGGAATTGCACACACTACTTCTCCACACACATACACTGGGCACTTGCAAGATTCAAACCTCTACCTAACTATGTTATGACACTTGTGAAAGACGCATTAGCAGAGCACGCTATTTGCATTATTGGGGGGATTGTTTTCTCCTGCTGTACTTATAGGGTGCTGACATCATCAGCGTTTAGACAGTGGAATATGCAGCATGTGTGGTGTAGTAATAGTTGCCAAAAGGGACATATCTCATACACATGAAATTGCACACACTACTCCCCCACACACTGGGCACTTGCAGGATTGAAACCCCTACCTAACTATGTTATGACACTTGTGGGAGACGCATTAGCAGAGCACGCTATTTGCATTACTGGGGGGATTGCTTTCTCCTGCTGTACTTATAGGGTGCTGACATCATCAGCGTTTACACAGTGGAATATGCAGCATGTGTTGTGTAGTAATAGTTGCCAAAAGGGACATATCTCATACACATGGAATTGCACACACTACTCCTCCACACACATTCACACACACACACTGGGCACTTGCAGGATTCAAACCCCTAACTAACTATGTTATGACATTTGTTAGAGACGCAGTAGCAGAGCGCGCTATTCACATTACTGGGTAAAATGTTTGCTCCTGACATATGTATAGTGTGCTGACATCATTATGGATGAAGAGGTATGTACATCTGTGACTATCCATCAGTACAGGGGAGAGCATATCTATGCATTAACTTTGCACAGACACAGTGGCCTACTGTACTGTGGAGGCAGATGCCAAATACACTGTGGATAGCCTTCTGTATTCCCTAGGGACAACAGTTAAGTATTGCACTCTATGGCCATATGTTTACCTGTCAGATGCAAGTATCTGTTGCTCATATACTGTTTGTGGGTCTTTATTGCCATAGCCTTCCCTATCTCTATAAACAACGTGTGTACTGTGGGAGATGTTTGCATATGAGTGGGATCCAGTACTTTACTTATGTCTCTGTTGTAACTTCACTGTGTGCACTGGGCAGATGTCTGTATTGTGGGAGGTTCCTGTGTTAACACATCGAAATGCCAGATATGTGTGTGCAACTGCTGAACTGTGACATGGCCTAAGTGTGTGAGCATGCCCATTTCACAGTTTGTATGGCTTCTTGACTGCCACATCTCATTTATCTAAGTGTGCGAGCATGCCCAGTGTGACCTTTCCTTATGTTGGGATCTGTGGACCACCACATTTCTGTTTGTGTGTGGACGCCATCTATATATCACATGTACAGTTGAGTGTTGGACATCAGGTTGTGTTCTTACTGTCCAACTGCTTTGTGTCTGAACCTAACAGGCATTATGCTGTGCCTGCAGGGTCGCCATGGGATAGTTTGCATACAGTTGTCATCATCCTTTCCCGCTGACCAAACAGTTGTATTGTCATATAGTGTACTGGTGCAGAACTTTCATTGTGGTGGACAGTATAATCAGTTTCAGTCCTATCACTGCTTGTAATATTTATAGTGAGCACACCAGACTGGTTGAGGGCCAGTTGTGCGGATATGACCATGTTGCATTTTGTTCAGATATGGACAGCATAGTACATGATTGTCTGACATTGTTAATGTATTCCACAACTTGTGTGGACAGTGACAAACAATGGCCATGTGCCCTAGTCCATTTGTAATGCTAGTCAGAGTGTGTTTGTCCTTCAACACACATGTACTGATGTTTGCCATGACATATGTCACGGTTAGTGTGCTGTGCCTCTGTCTACCCATGACATACAGGTGTTATCCAGGGTACACCTACCATCTCCCATCCAGTCATCATGATTCCTCTGGATGACAGTCACTGAGGGACTCCCTGGATATCCTGTAATGGGAATTTAGTCGTGGGTGGAGTGAGCTTCTGGGTCATGGCCCAATTGGTACAGCATGTCCTGTTTATGTCTGTGCTGGGGTTCAGGCCTGTCAGCTGCATAGGTCACCAGCATTCAGTGTTTACATGGTGCCAAATGTCCATTGATACCAGGTTGGTCATGGCTCTATACATCAGGCACAGTTCACCTCCAGCCAGGCAGTATGGCACTGTGTGGAGCTGCAGTTTCTTTATTCAGGCGACACATGGCATCTGTTACAGCTCTGCGATCCTCCTGGTGGGGTATTTGTGTGGTCTTTCCAGTTGCTGCAGGTGTCTGCTACGGTACATCCCTGAAGGGCCATTGTACACAATTGTGAGGCTGCTGATGGATGACTGGAGAGGCACATTGACCTAACCTAACCAAGCTGTGCTTACCTTCATGATTAGGTGGGTAATTGGTATGTTTCTGTAACCACTACAGACACATGGTTGTCACATGCAGGATATCTATCACCTTGTGTCCCCAGGTCTCTTATTGCTCCTGATATACTTACTGGGTTAACACCTATGTGGTAATTTCTGGCCATGTGCTGTGTTTCCACAGGGGTTGACTATACACTATTCTGCATTTAGTTTGTTGACATGGCTGTGGCACCACTTGTGTGTTTCTATGTGTGCCTTTTGTAGGTTGCTTGTGTCAGCTGGTGGGTCCGATATGGTGGCCAGTTTGTAGTCCTCTGCAAACCTGTTCAGACAGAGTCTGTCCATGTTGGCCTTTACCTATGTGACATATATAGCATACAAGAGAGGTCCCAGGACCATGCCTTGTGGGATGCCAGTTGTACCTGGTTTGCAGTCTGCCATGGCTACAGCATGTCTGCCAGGTCAGTTCTGTCCTTGAGCTGGTTTGCAACCCATCTACTTGCATAGGGGTTTATAGTTAGGCTGGTGAGCTTATCTGTACCGCCAACTAGGGTATTGTATGGAAGGGTTTAGCAAGGTCCAGATAGGCTGTGTGATCAACATTCCCCACATCAATGGGCTTGGTGCACATTTCATATGAGTCAGACATGTGTAAGGGGCAGGATTTGCCCTATGACAGCCACACTGGGTAGGGTCCAATGTCTGTAGGTACCCAATCTCGTTATTCATGGGATCCATGATCATCCTCTCCATTACTTTGCCAACTTAGATAGTCGGGGTTGAGGGGTGATAGTTTGCAGTATCCATTCAGGCACCCCCTTTGTGGTGTGGGACCACTGTTGCTGTACACTGCTCTTTGGGTACATATCCTGTGGTAGGACTGATAGTGCGCAGTAATGCTATTTGCTGTTCCATTCTTCTTACAGTACTTGTTGGACACAACCCAGGACACCATCTGGTACCATTGATGCTGTGTGCTGTGCTTTGTGGATGCTGGCTGTTACCTCAGCATCTGCAATGTCAGGGGGCCAGCACTCTCCTGGGATAGATATTTGGCAGTTAGGTGCTGGTGGGGAGGTTGGAAGGAATCTGTTCGGTAGGCTGTTGGCAATGTGTGTGGGTTTGGTGTATTGTTTGTGATATTAGAGTGCTGTAGAGCATATCTGTGGATTATCACCATGGTTCCTACCATCAGGTAGGACAGCTGTGTGATAATCGTTTGTGTCCTGCACAATTTGTATCATCATAGGTTCATAGGTTCATACTAGGCTATCTGCCCTGGCCTTGTTTGAGCATGGACAGACTGTGTGTGGGTCTCAACACCCCTTGCAATGTGCATATTATGCCCACGTAGGGTTTACTTTCCTAGATATGACACAGGGATGGCCCCCAGTGTACACCTACTATCTCCCATGCACTTCACCGGATTTCTCTTGTTGAGTTTGTGTGTGGAGCTCAGCCTATCATAGACTTGGATTCTGTTCCAGAGTGTCAGTAGCCTCTGGGTTATGGATCTGTCCCTCCAGCTCATCCTATTAATCTATGTGTGGAGGTTCAGATATCTCACTGTGGTTTGTCTGCTGGATTTGGGGTTTCTGCAGTGGAGCATGCCCATTCATTCTGGATTGGACATGGCCTTGTACATCAGGCATACATCACCTCTGACTGTGCAATATGCTTCTGAATTGGGCTGTGGCTTCTTCAGCCAGGTTGCAGATGTCCAATGTTTGGACCCTTTATCCTGTTGGTGGGGTACATTTGGGGTCTTTCTGACTGCTGCATATGTAAGGTAAGGTACATCTGAACTGGGGCATTGTTGTCACGTATGGGCCTGATAAGTGAAGAGAATGGGGGCACAGTGACCTCTGTAGCTCTACATGTGCATCCTTTCATATTAAGGTGGGCAATATAGCAGGTCTTCCTGGCCACCTTGGCAATGTGAGTGTCACATGACAGGTTACCATCCACTTGTGTCCCTAGGTCCATGATTACTTCTTCCATACATAATAGATTGCTACCTATGTCATACTTTGTGTGTGCCTTGTTTGGTATTTGTTGAGACATTCATACTCTGCAGTGTTTTCAGGAAGGCTGGCTGGGGTACCTGGGTTTGTGTGTGTGGTCTGTAGCAGGCTTCAAACAGGTACACAGTTTGAGACAGTGTTACTTGCCCATGGATAGTCCATGCTGCTTCTTGCTGTGGTACCAACCTGGGGGTGTGGTTATTCTTGATAATTACTGGTAGCCACACTCCTATTGTCATGTGTTCCATGTTTTGGAGCTGTAGAGCATGGTATGAGGCATAACCTGGTAGTATTAGGGTGCTCTTCTGGGCCTTGCCCAGGTTTCTGTTACAGAACACATATTACCATTCTCCATGCTGTGGTGTGTTTGGTCTGCATGCACCTTGCAGGTTAGACTTCTGGCATTGGGTAGCATTATGTCCAGGTTATTATCCCTTATGCTACCTATGGTGGTGGGTTTGTGTTTCCAGACTTACCTATTCCAGGCACAGTGGGGCTGACAACAGCCTTTGCCAGTATCTACACAGCCAGGTGTGCTGGGTGCATGCCATTCCTAGCAGGTGGGGCATCATGTCTTGCTCGGCATGTCAGCCCAGGCTGTCAGCCATGTGTTCCCCCTTGCTAACAGCAATACCTCAGACAATTATTGTACTTGATCTTGTAGTCTTCATAGTGTAGGCATCATGCTTGGTGAGGGTGAAATGTTAGGTTGGGTCTTCATGTTTGCATATACTAGATGGTGTTACATTGCTTAACACATGGCAATCATGCCTCAGGTGGTGCTGCAGGGCTGCCTCTGTCGTATGCACATACTACACTCCCTGTACATGTTTGAGAGCAGGTTGTGTCATGTTAGGCATCCCTGTTACTATATGAGTGAGTCAGAGAGGGGTATCATTCCCAGGGTTCCTACTGAGCCAGTGTATGTGCTATGCGCTGCCTCTTTCCCAAGGCCAGGGAATACTGGGCATGCCTCCTTCTGCCTACTGGGGCAGGCTCAGGTTGTTCCTCCTCCGAGTCACGCTCTGCCTGTGATGGCCTTGGCAATGGTGGGGGGCTGTTTGTCCCGGCCCTATGCTGGTCCTGCTGCAGCTGTTTTCGCAGGATCATATTATGTAGCATAGTACATACCATGACAATTTGGGTACATGTATTTGGTGAGTACTGCAAGGCTCCACCAGATGTGTCCAGGCACCGGAACCGTGACTTCAGCAGCCCAAACACACGCTCTATTACATTACGTGTTTGTGCGTGTGCCTCATTATGGCGTTCCTGTTCAGGTGTGTGTGCGTTTCTGATGGGTGTCATCAGCCACGGCTCCAGTGCATAATCTGCATCCCCCACTAGGTGACCATGTGGGATGTCCCCATTGGCAAATGTTTGGTACAGCTGCGTCAAATGCCAGATGTGGGAATCATGGTAGCTCTCAGGGCAGCCAGCACACACATTCATTATTATGCCCTGGGCATCACACACAACCTGACAGTTGATGGAGGGGAAGCCCTTGCGGTTAATGTAGGCCCTACCCCGCTCACTGGCTGGTGCTTTGATGCATATGTGCGTGCAGTCTATTGCACCCACTACCTCAGGGTATTCCGCTATTTGCTGGAAGAGATGCATATTGCTGGCCAATACCTCACAGGCACTGGGGAAATATACATGCTCACCGACATGTGCTGACATGGCATCCAGGAACTGGTGCAGTACCCTGGAGGCTGATGTCTGTGATATCCCCATCATATCACCAGTTGGTCTCTGGAAGATACCTGTTGCTAGTATTCTTAGGCCAACACATACCTTGGTTTCCACTGGGATGGGTTCCCCTCTGTTGGTTCTGTGTGTGAGGCGTGGCCTGCACAGCTCAACAATTTGCTGCAGGAGGTCTCTGTCCACTCTATAGCGCTCCACTATCTCCAGCTCATGTAACCCCTGGTAGGTGACCCTGGGCCTGTACACTCTTCTCTGTCTCCTCACTGTGGGTTGTCTGGCAGCATTTCCATTGTCACCACCCTCAGAAAGTCTCCTATGTCTCCTTATGACAGCTATGGCAGCCCCTAGCATGTTTGGTCTGAGTGCAGCTTTTTCAGTTTTCACTTCTACTAGCCTACTCCTGTCTTGCAGTGTCTCTCGAGAGAAACATACTGCACTGCTGTTTGCAGTGTTTTAAGTGCTGGGCTGGGCTTGTATTCTGCCTGTGTAATTGCCTGCTTCTAATTGTTTTCACCTGCTACCTCTACAAGTATTCCCTGCTAGTTTCCTACTATTTCTTCTGCTTCCTTTTTACTCTTTGTTTCCTCAGGGGGGAGCAACGTGCATACCAGCAAAAACATGCTCACAGTGGCTGCCATGCATGCACACATGCTTACACGGACTAGAATCTGCTTATTCAGGTTAAAACATGCGCACACCAGCGCAAACAGGTTTACAGATCTTTAAACAGGCTCCTACATGCTTACTCTGCCTTACACGTGCCCACTCTGTCTTACTCGCGCCTCCCAGCATGCACAAGCATGCATGCATGCAAAGCAAGAAACTTTGGTGTTGGCCACAGTGTACACCTTCCATTTCTTGACTTTCCTATGCTTATCTGTTGACACTCCTCTTTTTATGCTGTGTGATTAACATTTTTCACATACCACTTTGCTCCAGTGAGCTTGATTTCTTCCTGACATTTCCCCCTGTGATGTCACCTATATCCTATTCTGTTACTCCCCCTTATCTAACTCTTACACTACAAGGAATGTACTCATTTGCTATGTGACAGTGTGATTCACTATCCTACCACTCATTTACATAGGATTGCCTACTAATGCTTAGTTACATGTCTTACACTCAGCTTCCCCCCTTAGCAACCACTAGACGGTGGCCATCTTGTTTTTGGTCTGCTAGTCCCTGCATTGCATATCCATGCATTACATAAAACCCACATTTGTGGGTTTCAAACTTTTATTTTTCTGTTTTATATAGCGCAGCCCGTTTGCGCGGGGCTGCGCTGCATTTAAACATCGCCGATCTCCGAAAACAAAATGTATTTTATTTCATGTTTGCATCAGGTTAACATGCCAATAGCCACATATTTGGCCATTGGCATGCTGACTGCAACATTTGCACACATTATTTGGAGCTGTCATGGCTCCGTTGTGTTATTTGCAGTAACGTACTCAGTTGTCAACTGAGTACATTTCTGCACCTAACACGACTCTTACACGGGCTGGTTTCAGCTTCGTGGATCACTAATCTACCTCATTTGCATGCCTTTTGGCTGTAAGTGGGGTGATTAGCATATCCACGCCCTGCCCGTGTAAGAGTCGTTTTAGCTGTCTCTTACACGGGATTTCGGGCTGTTCCTGGATTGCGATGGCTGCATGGAGTCTTACACGACTCTTAGACTCCGTGCAAGCCATCGTGAATCCTGCCCATAGTCTGCCAACAGCAATATAAATGCTGAGACAGCAGACACCCATTCAGTATGTGAATAGGGAAACAATGCACTACAGCAAAACATACAAACAGCATCAAAAGCATAATTAACTTGTGTATGAAACATCACAGATAAAAGCACTGTGACAGTTACACATAAATGACTGTCATTAGGTTGTGATGTACAATTAATAGCATTAATCTCAGCAAACATGCCTTGCCCCTAACTTATATGGAAACATTTTTTTTGTGAAATACATACTGTTAAGCACAGTAAATGTATGACTACTGCAATTATGCTGTAGATGTATGCTTGGTAGTTACATTAACAGTAAGCATGCATGGAGCTGCAAACCAAGCCAATCTCCTAACAATGTTCTGATCTATGTATAGAATGTACCTGTCTCCCTCTGTGGTTCCTCCAGCCTGTACATCTGCTCAATGCACAACACCCTGTTCCTTGCTCTGTCTTCAACACCTGCAAAAGCTACAAACCATGTATGAATAGCAAAGACTAGGTATGTATAAATCAACAGTGAACAGCACAAATTCTCTAACTTTTACACTGAATAACAGTACAAGATTCAGCATATTTGTTTATTGTTGTTACACACAGCATTTTGCACATCTGAAGACTAATAAACACATACTGAAGGACAAGAGATTCACACCTATAACCAGGGAAAGGTAGAGATCAAAAAAGAATAAAGGTCCTTCACATTAAGTGAAGAACAAAAAAAAGGTCTTTCATGTGGAACAGCAGGCAGTTCCGCATTAAACACAAGTAATTCCGCTTTGCGTTTTTGGATTGACTCGTATGCTGGTATACAAGCCAATCAAAAATTTGCAAAGCAGAGCCTTTCCTGTTCAATGCTGAACAGCCTGTTGTTCCGCATTCAACAGAAGTGGCTCTGCTTTGTGATTAATGCTTGGCCCGTATGCCAATATATGAGCCAATCCAAAAATCACAAAGCGGAGGCTGTTTTGCCATGATTTGTAACCGGCATTGCAGGACTCGGGATTGGGCTGCTGATCCTGGGACAGTCCTGCTCAAATAGGGATGTCTGACAACCCTGACTGTAACCCTGACACCTTTCTGCCTAGCTAATCCATCTTTCCTGTAATAGCATGGAGTAACTCCAGTTAAACAACTCAAAGCTATGACTGCAGGGAAGAAGTAATAACATAGATCAGGGTGTCCACATTACAAGATGGTTAAACTACAGTTCATCTTCTCCCACATGCTGTGTACTTGTACACCAAAACATGCAAGCCTGACTACATATCAGTACAATGGTCACAAAAATAACAACAACAACAACAAAAAAACCCACGCTGTAGCATTTCATAGTTAAGACTGCGGAACATTCTTAGAACACATAACCGCTGTTAACTGACAATTACTCCAGACTTCCTGTTCATCACATACATCACAATTTAGGTCAGGCAGGAAATATCTACATAGATTTCATTGTTATTAACAAATTATACATCACAAATGTCCCTGATGTTTGGGATGTCCCTGATTTAGAATAAAACTGTATATCTGTCCCTCTCACTCCCTCAAAATAACAGAGAAGTGGGATGAATTGCACTAAATAATTACAAATATAAACAGTGCATTAACTTTGGCAATGTTATAAAATTACAAATTCCAGTATACTGTCACTGTATGACAGTGACAGTATACACATTCCTGTATACTGTCACTGTTATACAGTAATAGTAGTAACAGAAAATGTGTCCCTGATTGCCACTGATTATTTCTGAATTATTCCCTGATTATGTTGAAATTTATCCTGGATTGCTTTGAGAGCTATGCTGCAAGTGTACAGAAGTATCCCTCAATGGTCAAAGCATTACAAATATAAAGCTATAGTAACATAGCTGCTGTTGCCAGAAAAATTATGGATAATGAAGATCTTCGTAGCAATCAAAGAAATAAATGCTATAGGTGTAAGCATATAATAAATAACTGTAAACATGAGAAAGCAGGTATCTATACAAGCAATTTCGAAATGTTTACACAGACAGATAACATTTATAGAAATCCATACCCTACATGGATTTGAACCCATGATATATGGATATCAGCTGCTTGCCTAATAGTCTGAGCTAATTCACATAATACAAAGCTAGTGGATGTGTTTCCATATCCCTGCAGATAATGGAGGAATATGTACCCATCCAACACTTAAATGCTGTAGGCCTTCATATTCTAGAAATGGACAGACACACACACACACACACACACATACACACACACACACACACACACACACACACACACACACACACACACACTCAAGATGTGTAACCACCAAATAGCATTAAGCTTTACAATGTACAACATCTGCTAAACATGCCGACCTGCAGTGGTCTTAACTAATGTGTTCAACAAACAGATATTAAACAATAATGTTCATTTTCTGAAGTAGAGTTGACTAATGGAGGTCTGTATGACTCAGTATTCATACGTATAGAAGTATGTTGCATGATATTCTCAGAGTATTACAACTAATGGGGAAGTGCATAGTCATCAGAGGCCTAAGCACTATAGGAGTCAATGAAATACAGCCACGCTGGATGTGTAAAATGATGTATTGTATATGCTGGAAAACAAACAAGTCTTATGTTCAGTAGTATATACATCAAAATATTATGAAAGAAATAATAACCATGGGAATAAATCCATAATTGGGAAGAACAGTTAACTTGCCTTCTTGATTATCCATATGAGCTAATTGTCAGAACAGATAAGTAATGAGTTTAAAAGGAATATATCTGACATATGGGTCACAGCTATATCTGTAATTTCCATAGGAATGCACAGATACACTAGGGATTATGACACTTACTGTAGGCATCTGCTGGCTGTCTCTGCGACCCTCCAGTAAAGATCCTCAGTGTCCATCCGATGTAGGTCATCATAGTAGTGGTGAACCTTCACTCCCATCTGGTAGAGTCCAGTGTGATGTCCATGCTGTCTCTTGGTCTTGTTCTAGATGTCTATCATTGTGAAGGTCCATGGTCTTGCTTTCATGAGATGCTACACTCCAGTGTAGATGGTCAGCATCTGTGTGGTCTCCTACTCAGTCCATTTGGGTACCCAGACACATGAAAGCCTCCTTGCAGAAGCCATGTCAATATTAATATAGCAAAATTTAAAACATTGCTCACTGAGGTCCCACTCAGTTTACAGACAGCAATGGTCTGATTTGTAAATGTATCAAAATCACATTTTAAAAGTGGCACTTATAGGACCATGGTGCAGCAGTTAGTGTTGTTGCCTCACAGCAAGAGGTTCTCTGGTTAAATTCCTGGCTGGGGTGCCTTCTGTGTAGAGTCTGCATGTCCCCCCTGTGTTCATGTGGGTTTCCTCTAGGTGGTATGGTTTCCTCCCACATTCCCAAGATATGCTGCAGGTAGATTGGACATTCTAAATTGGCCCTAGGTGTGTATGTGTGTACCTTCTGAGGAAGGTTGGGCACTGGGCTGGCAACTTTACACCATAGAAAAAAAACTCTGCTGCCACTTGCTCTCTGGACCAATAATACACTTAGGTGAACCCTCATGGGAGCAGCCAAAAGAAGAAGACTTATAGGATGGTATCAGATTATTGGAGGGTAATGGGCATATTCTGCACATTGTCCCACTTAACTATTGGGTACTTGCCTGGAGAATCTTCTTGTTACACTGATCTATTGGTTAATCTGGTGATTTTCAAGAACTTAGGTAAACGTGCGCAAATAAGATTCCAATTCCTTGAATGTTAATGAACCTCATTAATTATGCATTGTGTAAATGGTACTTAAAATCTGTATACATATAGCTGGTCTTACTTTCAGGTATACCTGACTTAAGGTAGCTTCAAATGTAATGTGGCACCTGCTGGCCTTGCTGTGGTGGGATATATTCCTCCTCTTATAGACCTATGGTTTTATTACCCCTTAGAAATGTATTTGCGCATGCTTACATTGATGTTTTTAGGGAAATTTATCTGCAATACAAAATTAATGTGACTTACTTGAGGGGTGTAGTACTGACCAGTATGAATAAAGGTGGTTACATCTGCATCACTAACAACTAGGGATTCCACATATGCACTTGTTCAGATAAATGAAAGAGGCCCAGTGAACAGTACATACAGACACACTAATGAAACTTCTGTATGTATTGCTGGTGACTCTGTACATTATATGGTATACTTACGGAGATCAATGTATTCTGACAGTATCTGTATATTGCGGTGTAGTATGTAGTTGTATTTATGTTGTGGATATTCAGTGATGTTTAGTAATACATGTATTATAAATAGTGCCTCATTAAAAATATATCTGTGTTTATACCCGGTTACCTTGTACTGTCTGTAATATGCCTATGCATAAAGAGGGTTTCTGATATTTTCAATAAGTTGTACAATTGGTAATGCAGAGATACTTTCTGCTACTATACTACTCTTAGCAGATACCTTCTGCTAAAAGTAATAAAGTAGTAGTTGTCATTGAACTTCATCTCATACAGATGAAATGGAGATAGCATTGACTACTCACTATTAATTGTGTTGATATGTAGCCAGTCATGCATAACAGTTCAGGTTACTATGAGGGCTTGCTTTCCTCAGGTGGTCTGTTTTGGCTCATGTTGTATAACATCTACTGTAATTTTTAGGATGTCTCACAGACTGTGGTTGTATCTGACAAGTATCCAATGTTATTGCTTTACACATATGTTATGAGGAGTAGGTTAATGTGAAGTGCATTCAGATAGCACTGACCATGTGACATAACGGTTTTGTGGATTGGCCATCCACCGTAATGGGTTCATATCCCATATGAAACCTCTACAGATATCAAACATTATGATGTTTGCCCATATGTTATGTATGCAGACATTGTTTTTGTATCACATATTGTTTTATATATCACACTGCTATACAAGACAGGATTATTTTACATAATTTTGCAGTGCACAGGAATGCTGAAAAGGTCAGTTGACATACGCTGTTGCCATAATCTTTTCCATTTATGAACCTCCTTATAAATCAAACCATGTGCATATAACTGTCTTCCAAATGGAAAACAAGCCTAGGGACAACAGATTTTCATGACAAGAAAATAAAATTATAATTGATGCTCAGCGCCAGCATGGATGGAGACTCCTTGGACAGGCAGGGAATGCAGTTTGGAAGAATGAAGTTTGGACTGACCTTACCAACATGATTAATGCTGTGGGAGGTCACAATAGATCCTGGGAGACCTGTCAGTGATGGTGCACTAACATGATCCTTAATGCAACCAGCATGGTACACTGGTACGAGAGGTTGACAGATGTCACTGGTGGTGGCCCACTATTAACTCCCCTAAATGAGCTGACACAGTTTCTTGCATCCCTGCATACAGTAAGCAGTGAGTAATGTATACCCAAGGGTTCTATAGAAGCAGGAGTGCCAGGACACACATGTATGTGATACTCTGCATAATATTGTTGCATATAGAGTGTCTCCGTATAGATTGTTGTTGCTAGTAATATAGTTCTGCCATATGTCAGTACTAATATCTAGCATGTGATATATGTTTGTTTACCTGACCTGTATAATATGTCTCTTCTTTTAGCATGTCCACTGCCTTCATCCTCCATTAGCCCATCCACTGATCCTGAGGTGGGATCTGATGTGTCTCATGGTGCAAGAATGGACCCTGGTACACAGGACACAGATTTGGAGATACAGTCCAGCCCAGATGGTGAACAGGCATGTGGATGAGGCTGTTGCCTCAGATGTGAAGGATAACATGTCCAGCCATTCTGATTATGTGGGGGCATCGAATGTTGGACAGGAGGATGCCTGTGCAAGACTTTCCCATGTTAAGTCTACTGGTGATGTTGACACTTCCCCACAACAAAGTGATACTGCCCAGTGCAATAGATGTAGGCTTGTATCTGGTGTGCATAGGCACATGTCAGAGGGTGTTCAGCTACTCCTACAGGCAAATGAACATTTCAAGCAGCATCATGGATCTGATATTCATGCACTTGCCCATACCACAGATTATGCTACACACCAGCTGTGTGTGGTGCATGGAAGAGAGGAGCGTAGATACAGTGAGGTCATGGCAGCATTGTTTGCTCAGAATGACAGCATGTTATCTGTGACATGGTCCATTGATACCCTGGTTATGGCAGTGCTACAGCAGTGCCATAGTATGAACTGCATTCTGCATGCCTTGATTGTGCTTAGCCAAGTGTCGTGTGGGAAGGGCAGTGTATGCTGCAATGTGCACACACACATCTGCTGCTGGCCAATTAAGTGTGAACCCAGCAGTCATGACCAGACAATCAACTCGCACCCATGATCTTTCCCACAGTGAGTCTCCACATGCTGGTGTAACCCCATCAGTCTTCACTGTGGAGCAACATGGACTGATTGCTTCCCTACATGGAAGGGTCACCCAGGACCGTGGTGTGAGCAGTCAGTGTGGGAGCCCTAGACTGCATTATAGTAACACTGGCAGTTGATCCAGTATGTCCTATAGTGTTTATTTCACCCAGTGGCAGTGATAAATGCTGTGCAGACCACTGACAATTTCATCTGTCTGTGGTTATTGTGAATTTTGATGCCATGGGAGTCTGTCACTTTTACTGACCTAAATAACTTCATTCAGTACATGATAGTTTTTCTATACTTTACATTTCTATATGATACTGGGTAATGTTCATGAGATGCAATCTCTGCTGCTGTGGTGGGGCAACAATAAACATGAATATTTAATGTGCATACTTTTGTACTTGTGGTCTGCCAAGACTTGAAGGTGTGCATCAGATGCTACTGTGTTGCCTGAGCTTGGACTTGTGGTTGCATCCTCTGCCACCCACACATCTTTCTTCTTCCCCTGTGTTCATTTGGTCCTCCTCTGAAACCATGGAATGTCATCTTCAGACATCTGGGGTAGTTTACCCACACCTGCAGCAGGAAAACCACCATGTGTGTTTATTAGTATATTGTGCAGCACGGCACACACAGTAGTCATCTGTGCTGCCTTTTCTGGTGTGTATTGCAGTGCACCCCTGGACTCCAGATATCTGAACCTGGATTTCAGTACACAAAGCATATGCTCTATGGTGATTCTTGTCATGGCATATACTCTACTGTACACCTCCTCTGCAGGGTTGGAAGGTTCTCTGTATGGGGTTATTGGAAACAGCTCAAGTGGATAACCAGTCAGCTGTTGTGGGGGGTGGCATATATTTTGTCATCAAGCATGATGCTGACAGGGGTGTATTTAGCTTACATCCTAGCTGTGTTCCTATAATTACCCAGTAGTATCCTTGCGTATTTCACCATGTTAGAATACAGTCCTCAAACCACTTTCCTTCCATATGGCAGCATCAAAGACATTCCAAGAAGTGCGTTGCCATAATATATGTTATGTTGTCATCATCTGCATTTGACAGTTCATTGATGACCAGCCCTTTCTTTTGATATATCTTTCTGACTATGGTTGTAAAAGGGTCTTAATAGTGATGTGGGTGCAGTTTATTGCACCAAGAACATGGGGAAGTTGGCAATGTTATAGAAATGCCATTCTGTGGGCATAGATGGGAAGTGTATATGTTCATCTACACTGGCACGTTGCTGCCAGGAATTGTGTAAGGCTGCAATTGACAGCTGCCCGTGACACTCCTACAGCACTTTTTATATGTTTTTGGAATAACCCAGACACCAGTACACAGAAGCTCAGACAGACTTTGGTTTCAAGTGGTATGAGGTTGCTTTGCAATGCACTTACAGATGTGTGGGGTACACATGTTGCACACAACCTGCACTAGCTGTCTGTCTGAGTGGTATCTGTCAATAATTTATTGATCTAAGCATTGGCTTAGTTGTAGCCTGGCTCCCTGTCTAGCTGTCTGAATTCTAGGGCACACAACTAGATCCTCCTCTCTGGCTTGCAGTACTGCAACCTGTTGCAGTTCATTCATTGCAGGTAGCATTTTTGTTTTTTTTATTCAGTATTGACATGAATGCCATAGGTTCCATGGGTGATAGCTTTCTTTCCTTGAACTGCAGTATGGCATTCACTAAGGATTTTGGAAAAGAGTTGACACTGCACTTTATTGCATTTAAGTTGTGTTGGGTTGGGTGCACATGTTGTGTTGGAATCCGATGAGCATGCACGGAGTCCATAATTATCCTATACTGAATAAAAAAGTACTCAGACTGATTGTAGTGTGTCTTCTGAAATCTTGTCCACAGCTTGTACTCTAGAGTCTTCTTTTGGAATTCATTCCAATGTGTTTTGTTATTTTACATTTTGTTATTATACTGGTTATAATCCTTTATTTGTGATGTATGCATAAATGGGGGATAGAAATACTATTATGTGCACTCATAATGTTATTGTTTTATTAATAAGTAGGAGCTATAGCATACAAATGAATAATTCCTTCACCATTTTACAAGAACTACTTACAGAATGTGAACTCTAAACTTAACAAACAGGTGAGAACTTGTGTGTGTATGTGTGTTTGTATGTGTGTCTGTCTGCTTGTGTTTGTGTGTCTGTGTATCTGTGTGTGTGTGTGTATGCTTTTGTGTGCTATACTGCATTTCAGCGTGATCTGATTGTCACACCCTCATACTGTCAAGTCCATGTGCATTTCTGACCTTGTTCATTTATTTTTCTTGTTTCCAGAAACTATCTAGAATTTTAAAGTGTGCACACATCTTTTTGTATGTTCCTCTCTTGTCCACATCATTAGCTACCTGTATGGAGAATACCAGAGGCTTGATTAGCAAAGGAATATATTAAATTAAATAAATAAAAATATGAATGAAAATAAAGCAGGACCAGCTGCAAAAGTAACACTCATCTAAAAGCAGGTAGTTTGACTCAAGCCATATACATTCACCCACAATTTCAGTAAAGAGGAAATGCTCATGCTTTTGACTTTGTCTCTAAATTGTTAAGCACAACAGCATATGCCACTAAGGAAGACAATGTCATTAGTATTAGAAATCCATGGATTTAAGGATGACCTTGATTCATCGGGGCCCCAAAGTGTCATGGTAATGCAGTCCCTGACTCATAGGTCCAGACTATAACTGCAAATGTTGGAGAACTGCCTGTTAATTGGAGTAAGTTCGACTTTCCTTCTTATGTACATTCTTTTCAGTGTCAAAGTCAAGATGTTTCTCTTCAAAGGAAGGTACAGCTTGATGGAAATTGAATTTTCACCAGTGTCACCCAGCTCTGGATGTCCACTTTGCTATGGATACCTTCCATTTCCTTTGACCACAAAGGATTGTTGGTCTCACTTAAGATGAGAATACAAAATCTTTTTTGAGAGACATGAATCAGGAATCCAAACAGTGCCTACTAGGGAGAAACCAATATCCAAGGATAACTGTCTCAGTGCAAATGATGATATCCTGAGTAGAACAATAATATTTACTGAACATATTTCTCATTTATTAAAAGGATTTTCCAGAAGCATCATTGCTAGGCATTTTGAACAACTTTAAATCATTTTGAACAACTTTAGATGATATTGATAGGCCAGTGAGGATTAGCTCCATAAGAAAGAACAGAGATGATAATTAACCATCTACCCATATCACTGTGCTTTTTTTTCTGTAGAACAAAATTAATGATGATGCATTGTTATAGCTTCAACAAAAGAGACAAAAACACATCATTTCACATTGATATACTTTGACAATGTACGTTGTTAGGATGGATGTACCAAGATAAGGAAAGCACCTACCAGTGTCTAGGTCTGTCATTCTGTAATGAAATATAGAGGGCCAATTAAAAATCAAAGCGCTCTAGATCTTTTCAAGCTTGTGAATGTGGGTAAGCTCATTCTGTAAGAAAGAACGCCATTGTCATAAAGGAGGTCAATGGCGGATGCTTTAGAAAGTTTAATATATAAAGGCAGACATCTAACATTAAAGTGCCATTCATCTATTTTTTGTTCCATGTCAGTTCAGGGAGTTAGTAGCAATTAATGTGGGTTATGTTGTCAGAACGGAAGACAGAGATGAGATGTGCCATTGAATAAATACCTGCACCTTGCTTTTATAACATTTCACATTATTTTAAATGCCTGTAGCAATACATATCATTAACAATATATGTCATTAATGAGAATGTTTTCTAAGTTGAACCAATAAAATTCACAATGAACAAATTACAGATCTGATTGTGTAACATTGGATCACTGTCTCTAGTTAGCCTCAAACCTAAACCATCATAGTCAATGAAAGTTAAGAAAATGACTGCCCCCCAGTGAGTTTGGAATTATGTGTGTCTTTGTACAGATATATTTATGTTCGATTCCTAATTATGAATTTTGTTTGTGATTCATTGGTCTTACCTAACACTTAATACAGTCCTTGTCAGCCACCGATTTCTAAGCAAACCTTATTCATAGGCATGATCCTAACAGTAAGCACAAATACACCCCATGTGGTTGAGGAAAGAAATACACTTATAGTTGAAATAGTCATTTTTTTTAATGTCTGGTGATGAACTTATGCTTAGTGATATTCATAGGTTCATAGGTTGGTACTAGGCTATCAGCCCTAGAGCCTATGCAAGCCTAACCATAACAATTCCCTGGCTATTTCTTCCCACACTGTTTACTTCCCTGGACCCCTGTCAAGCAGGGTGACTGATGTGATCCCCGGGGTGAGTTTCCTTTCTCCCATCCAATCATCAAGGTTCCTTTTGAAGAGGGCCAAAGAGGCAGTCTGCTTGACATGTATGGGCAATCTATTCCAGAGTCTGGGAAGTCTCTGGGTCAGGAACCTATCCCTCCAGCATGTTTTGTTTATTGTGATGACAAGGTTTAGATCCCTGGAGCATGTGGCTCTGAGGGATTGGGATTTCTTTAAGTGTAGCATGTCCAACAGCTCTGGGTTTGACATGGCCTTGTATATTAAGCAGAGATCGCCTCTGAGTAGATGATATGTGACAGAGTATAGTTGGAGTTTTTAAGGCGGTCAGCGTAGGGCATCTGCTTTAGGCCTGTGATTCTTTTAGTGAGGTATTTCTGCAGCCTTTCCAGTTGTTGCAGATGACTTGAGAGGTACATACCAAATGGGGTATTGTATTCTATAATGGGTCTAATGAGGGATGAGTACAGTGGGACAATGACCTCCCTTTTTCTGGATGAAAAGCCCTTAGTGATGAGGTGTGCCACATAGAAGGATTTCCTGACTGTTGTGGTGATGTGGTTATCGAAAGTGAGACCACTATCCACCTGTGTCCCTAAGTCTCTTATCACACTTTCGGTGTTTAGTGTACTGCCACCTATATGGTAATTCATGGGTACATATTTTTTCCCAAAGGGGATAACTATACATTTCTTGGCATTGAGCTTGAGCCCATGGCTCTGGCATCAAGCATCTGTTTCTGTAAGGCCCTTTTGTAGAGTATCCACATCATTTGGGGCTTCAATAATGGCTCCCAGTTTGCAGTCATCTGCGAACTTTGTTAGCCAGAGACCCTTAGTGTTGGCCTGTACTTCAGAGAAGTAGATGCCAAACAAGAGCGGTCCCAGGACTGAACCCTGAGGTACTCCACTTGTCACTAGTCTGGAGCTGGATTTGGAGTCGGCTACTTTTACAGTGTGGTTCTAACAGTAAGCCAGTTAGCAACCCATTGAGTGGCGTAGGGATTAATGACCAGCTTAGTAAGTTTATCTATGATTCCAGAGTGGGGCATGGTGTCAAAGACCTTGGCAAGGTCTAGATAGGCTGTGTGAACCACCTTACCCTTGTCCATGGCTCTGGAGACTGATTCGAAGAAGTCAATCAGGTTCAGGAGACAAGATCGGCCCTTCACGAACCCAAACTGGGTGGGGTCCAATGTTTGAAGGTTGCCAATGTCTTTGTTTGTAAGTTCCATGATAATACTCTCCATGGCCTTGCAGATAAGGCTCATCAGACTGATGGGACAGTAGTTTCCGGGATCCAAGGTGGATCCCCCCCTTGTGGAGTGGGATAACTGTAGCTCTGCACCACTCAGTGGGCATGAAACCTGAGGTGAGGCTATGATTAAACATGACACTTAGGTGAGGTGCCAGTTCATATTGTAGTTCATGTAGTACACAGCCCGGGATGTCATCTGGTCCCATGGATGCTGTATTCTTAGCTTTGGAGAGTGTGTTTTTTACCTGTGTGGCCATTATTACTGGAATTTGGCAATCTTCCGGTATTGAGATGGGCCATTTAGGGGGTGAGAGGGGGGTGAAGTTGGCACTGAATTGATCTGCCAGGATATTGGCAATATCCTTGGGATCAGTATATTTAAAAGTTAAAGTGCAACTTCTGAAAGTTAAAGTGCAACTTTAACTCATACAAAAACTTAATGACATAGTGTTATAATAATAGTCTTAGGAATGAGCTAGGACTATCGCACACTAGGATAGTGCTGTCACAGGCTCTGGCAGTTGGGTTATTCTTAGCTATACGGTATAAGTGAAGGCACATGGTTATTTTCAAATATATCCCTTATCAACAGCCTAACCCTCCCCCTCAGAGTTATCACTAGTGTTCAGGCTGGATCTACTCCCTCTTATCATAATGCCTGAAGCACACATACTTTAAATTAACTTATCAAGGAAAAGAACTCCCCAATAGCCTATCTCAGCAAAGCCTGTCATTCCTTGAAATATGAAAGAATACCATATTCATGTAAAGTCGCCAAAGTAATTCATAGCCATCACAAAAAAATCAATCGATAAACAATACTAACATATGTTTTGTAAAGGGGGCACCCCCTGCACATGTATGGGAAGCTACTCCTACAGACTCTTATAGCTTATATAGTAAGGCTGCATGGAGAAAGGCAAGCAACTGCCACTTAGCAAAACTGATCAGTTCCCCATCCTCCATAGTTAAGTAACTAACAAAGGCTGCACACTTCTCTCATTCATCATTGTGATGCACTACCCGAGCTGACAACATGGAAACTCAACAAACATCAGAAATAAATTCATAAAACCTGTATTCAATGAAACAGTAGTCAACAAAATAGGAAATCTTTCAGGTTGCAGTGTTATTCTCAGGGTTAAGGCTGAGTTAGAATTATCTTGACTCCATGCTTTGAAGATATTGTGACTAAAAATATATGTCATCTCAAATGTATCCCTAAGTTTAGAGATAAGACTTAGGCTGAAGTTAGGTTATGACTATCTCAATTCTAAGGGATAGATTAGTTTTATGGAATCCAAGAAATTTTAGACAGATTGTACAGAAATTTAAGGTAAGTTAGTGTAATACAAGCAGGAATTGCAATATGAGGTGAGGGAAAACAGGCTTATGATATGTTTAGATAAAAAGTCAGGGAAGACAATTTGATAGAAGTAAGGAAGTAAGTGAAGAAGGAGAGTAAGGAGGCATAAGGAATGAAAAGGTACTTGTTCACATTTAGGGATATAGTTTATCCTGGTTTTGAACTAAAATAGAGCCATATTTGAGCTAGGAAGTCTTTCAGAGTAGTTCTGAAAGATGGAAGGGAAGGTATTGACCTGATGAATACAGGTAAGGAGTTCCTGGCCTTAGCAATCTAGTACAAGTACAGACAATGCTCCGCAGATTTGATAGATTTGTAGACAAACAGCAGTTTTTGGCCACTGGATCACAATGCCCAACTGGGAACATAGTTGTGTAGAATGCTTTTTAGTGTTGGACAGGCAGATGGATAATTTTATAGGTGGTTAGAAGCCATGTATACACTAGTTGATGTGGCAGTTCTAACCAATTTAGGCTTTTATTGCTATATAGTGGTGGGTTCTGAAAGAGCTATGTGCTGCAAATTTAACAACTTTTTTATACCATTGTTTAGGTTAATTATTGTAAAGCCTGGATGTTAGTAAGGATGAGAGCACCATAAAGAGAAGTGGGGAGGATATAACTAGTGGCAAGTGTAGTTTCAATTGTATCAGTGTGAAAGTTTTTTTTCTGTAAAGCATGTCTAGTTTTTGATGAGTTATTCTTATGAAATTTTGTATATGCAGGTCGAATGTAAGGTTATCATCTACTATCACCCTAATAATTTGCTATGAGAAGTGACTTCAATGGTTGTATTATCAAGAGAGAGGACTATACATTTTGTTTTTCATGGGAGAGATAACTGGGGATTTGGTCACATGCTTAACTGACTCTAAAGCTAGGAAGGGGTTCCTCATTATAGGCTGAACACAGGTATAGACTTCACACATTACAAAAGCATGAGAAGTAAATTGCATTAGGTTAGTAAGCATCTTGTTTTAAGGCCAAACAGTCATCTTCTTAGATTTAAGTATAGCCGAGAGACATGGCTAATGTGCAGTGATTTAACAAACATTAGAAAGAATATGCACTGCTTAGAACTCCATAACCTGTCTTCCTATTAATCACATGCTGCAATTCCACAAACTGCTTAACTAACACTAGTACCTTATGTCAAGAATATAACTGACACTTGTACTTTATGTCAAGAATACAACTGATACTAGTACCTTACGTCAGGAATACAACTGACACTAGTACTTTATGTCAGGAATAAAACTGATAATAGTACCTTATGTCAGCAATACAACTGACACTAGTACTTTATGTCAGGGATACAACTGACACAAGTAACTTATACCAGGAATACAGCTGACACTAGTACCTTATGTCAGAAATACAACTGACACTAGTTCTCTAGGTCAGGAATACAACTGACACTGGTACTTTATGTCAGGAATACAACTGACACTAGTACCTTATGTCAGGAATATAACTGTCAAAGGAAACATATACTTTAAAAATGATCAAAACATGGTAGGGTCAGGTTAAAGCACTTTAATCTTGCAGCAAGGAGACAAAAACGTGCTAATACAGAGTTTGTCTAACCAGAAACAGGAAATACTTTCATTTTTATACATTCTTAAACTGGTTATGTCCTACCATGCTGACGTAACAGATTACCACCTTTTTCATCATCATTTGCTGACCATCTTTCCCATGAATTTCTGCTAATTTATCAATTTTTATGTGAAGCTTCCTGAGGAAAACAACATGGCCTTGATTACTCCCAGTTAGATACATGTTATGTCACCATTCAAGGTACTATGGCTAATTCAAGCACAATGCTAGCAGTTCATTTCTCTAATAATCCTTTGTCTACTTTATCTCTAAGTTACTGCAGCTGCACATGTTCCCATCCTTCAAACAGAGCTGATTGTCTAAAATCATTACATTTACAGAATATAGCATTGTTCATTCATTTGTTCCTGACCTAGCAGATAAGCACCTGCTTCTCAAGTACATTTCCAAAAGGCATAAACATAAATATTGCTGTGCTAGCAATTACTAGGTCAGAAGGCAATTTGCAAGTTTCAGAAAGCATACTGCAGTTTTCAAAAAGCATCTTTTTCAGTCTCATATGAAACTCAATTTGTATAAAATACAGTGCATGAAAAATAGAATGAAAAACATATTAAAATACTTGGTTATTAATTGGCATTAAGCATACACACATTAATACATATTTTTCTAACATTTCCCTCCTGTTAATACTTTTTTATTCTATTTTCAAAAAAGAATAAACAGTTTGCTTCCTTTCCTAACCTCTTCCACTCAGGATTTGCAGTTAAGAAAGTCATTTATTTAAAACTTTTATGAAAGTGTTTCGCATTCTAGCAGCTCTTCAAATTCAGTACTTTGATACATAGTCTCAGATATGGATATATCTATGAATTCTTTAATTAATCTCTTTATGCAGGGGATTCCACAACAAACACAAACTCCTATTAGGAGTAATCCTACCCCAATGGCAATCAATATGTTCATAAAAATGGAACCCCACCCCCCCAAATGCATTTTGGAAAAAGTCTGTCAGAGGGTTTGGGCCTGGCTTGGTCATGGCCTACACTTGCTGAATCACCTTGAGATGATCATTAATTTCATGCTGATTGTCAGGAATAAATGCACAGCATTCTTCTTTGATTAAAGCGCAAGTCCCACCCCTCGCCGCTAGGGTGAAGTCAAGAGCCATTTGGTTTGGAGCACTACAGTTCTCATGGCATTCAGTTCATCAGTTATCAGTTCAAGAGCAGAAAAAGTCGCATTACTCATTACTTTGAGAAGTTTCAACAGTTTTCTTAGCTCCCATATTGATTTAACTGCACCATATGCAGGTAATATACCTGCCCAGGATATGACAGCATCACTCAAGTCCATGTGTACAAGTTTGGTTCCCACATCACGATGGTCTTTCCAGCCTGCTTTGATCCGTCCCACTGGATTCTCAGGTTTCTTAACAGTCTTTTTGGTCACATCTCGGGTATTTCGAATATTTCCCTGAGGCAAAACTGCAGTGTGTCGGATGGCCGGAACCAGGTACCCCAAAAAACAACTGCCAGACCAATTCTCAGGTAATCATTTATATGCTTTTTTACCACACACAAAATAACAGTCCTCTACCTTAGTTGTTACTTTGTTACAAAATGACTGCCCTGCATGAAACATTTTCCTATCTATT
Organism: Protopterus annectens; assembly: GCF_019279795.1. NCBI lineage: Eukaryota > Metazoa > Chordata > Ceratodontiformes > Protopteridae > Protopterus > Protopterus annectens. The sequence continues at coordinate 510,919,811 of NC_056732.1, forward strand.
ACAGATAACTGTTTAAAAAATACGGGATTGCGTTGTACCTGATCAAGAGTCTTATGCATAAATTTCAAAAATGAGTCATAATCTGTACTACAAGATCCACTCAAATCATTTGGTTTTCTATAACATTTATACTGTACTGTAACATTACACTTACTCCATCCCACTTGGATGGTGTCATTTTTGTAAAAACATACAATTCCTTTTTGTGTCACAGGCAAATACAGTGCTACTTTATCATGTGCTTTAATAGTGACTGTGTCAAAAACCAGATTTTCCCAGGTCTCATTGATCCCTAGGGGGATAGCAGTCATCAATAAATCCCTGTATGCTGTTGGTATGGTCGTACAGACCCAGCAGTTCAAAACATTAAAAGTCTCAGCGTACACACGTGTAATTGCCTGATAAGTGTTAAAGTTCGGATGCCAGTCTATGTTTGGTTCATTACGTTTAATCAGTTCAACCTTTGTGGCAGGAAAAAGGAGCGGCCACAACAAAAAGAACAGTGTGATTAGCATAACAATTAAAATGATCATACAAGTTTTCTGAGGTTGCTTAATGTCTCTATTCACTCTGTACCTGGCCATTTTGTTCTTGTTGTACAACAGTAACAAAGTTTTTGTCCAACTCAAAGTTCTTAACCAGTTTACAGTGCGTCAAATGAATCCAGGAAGCTCGCTCTGCGATCTTGACTGCAGTGGGTGTCGACAGTAGTACCTGGTACGGACCTTCCCAATTCGGAGAACTCCAATTCTTTCGTTTCACAATCTTCACCCAGACCCAGGTGCCTGGGGCTACTGGTGCTTCCGATTTTGGTTGTTCTTTATCTGAAACAGAATTTAACTGCAAAAGTTTGTTATTCAAAAATCGCCTCATATACCCTGCAAGTGAACTGTCAGCCTCCTGCTCTGCAGACATGAGAGGTTTCCACTGAGGTGTATAATATGCCCTCCCAAACAAAGTTTCAAAAGGAGTTAATCCCTTTGCATTTGGAACAGTTCTCATGCTCAACAGTGCTAAAGGCAAAGAGTGCACCCAGTTCTTCTGTGTCTCAGTCATCAGCTTCCTAAGCTTGTTCTTCAATACCCCATTATGCCTCTCTACTAACCCTGCAGATTGGGGGTGGTAAGCACAGTGATTCTTTAACGATATCCCAAAATAACGACTAAGTTGCTGTACTGTTTGGTTCACGAAATGTGTACCGTTATCACTATAAATCTTTTCCGGTATGCCAAATTTAGGTATAATTTCTTTAACAAGGACCTTTGCAACAGTAGCTGCATCTGGATTTTTAGTAGGAAAAGCTTCTACCCATTTGGAAAACATATCTATAATGATAAGGCAATACTTTTTATTCTTGCATTTATACAATTCTATGAAATCCATACAAATAGTATGAAACAGATACGGTGGTGTAGGGAAACTCCCTTGCTTAGGCTTCAATGCCCCTTGTGCGTGATGCTTGTTACAAACATGGCATGCTGCACAGAAATTTTTTGTATAATTTGTAAATCCATAGGTTGTAAACATTCGATTCACTAACTGTACCATCCCCCCTGTTGAGACATGGCTCTGCCCATGGCTCAACAACGCTGCATATCTAAACAAATTAGATGGCAAAATTGGTTTCTTTTCCTTGGAGATGTACAGTCCCTTTTCAAGGATTGCTCCTCGTTTTATCCACTTCTGTTTTTCTATATTTGTAGTAAGTGTCTGCATTGTTTTTAACATTTCTAAATCTAAAGTCTCAGAGGGTTGTAATTCCTCACTCAAAAGAAAAGTTTCTGTGGCTGAAGCTGCCTGCTTCGCAGCTGTATCAGCCCGTGCATTACCTTTTGAAATCCTATCCTGTTGCTTCGTATGAGCTACGCATTTGCAAATAGCTACTTTTTTAGGTAACTGAATAGAATCTAATAGATCTAAAATAAATTGCGCATGATTAATTGGTTTACCAGTAGATGTTATCATTCCTCTATTTTTCCAGTGCTGCGCAAAAACATGTACAGTAGAAAAAGCATACCGACTGTCAGTATAAATGTTCACTTTCTTACCTTTTGCTAAGGTACATGCCCTTGTCAAGGCAATCAACTCTGCCGCTTGTGCAGATAAATTGTGTGGTAAAGATTTTGCTTCTAAAGTTTCAGTATCAGAAATGACTGCATACCCCACTAGAATCTGTCCTGCAGGACCCCTCCTGCATGAGCCGTCCACATAGTATGTCACCTCGGCATCATCCAAGGGAACATCCATAAGGTCTTGTCTAGGTAACGTCTTTTGCTCAATTTCCTGCAGGCAGCAGTGCGGTTTGCCATCTGCAGAGGTTGGGAGCAAGGTTGACGGATTCAAAGTTGTGCATCATTCAATTGTCATATGAGGTTGGCTCAACAGTATAGTCATACAAGAAAGATGTCTAGCAGGAGAAAGATATGCTACTTTTTCTTGCAGTAAAATAATTGCGACTGCATGAGGCACTCTCAATGTGAGAGGGTGGAATAACACTACTGAGGCCGAAGCCTGCACTGCCATTGCAGCTGCAACTACTGCTTGTACACAGTGGGGCAGGGACCGCGCCACTGGGTCTAACTGTGATGAGTAGTAAGCTATGGGGCGTTGCTTGTCTCCATGTTGCTGTGTCAATACTGATGTCATATAACCCTGCTTACAGTCTACAGTTTGAATAAATCGCTTATGATAGTTTGGTAATCCTAAAACTAAGGATGATGCTATCAGTTGTTTCAGCTTGCAGAAAGCTGCTTCTGCTTCAGGTGTCCATTGTAATAAATCCTGTGCTGCCATCAGCTTTTTGAATATTAAATTGGCCAGTAAAGCAGATTCCAAAGCATAATTTGGTATCCAGCTCCGACAAAAATTAGTAGTTCCCAGGAAGGACATCATTTCCTTCTTGGTAGTTGGTCTAGGTGCCTGTAATATTGCTGTTTTTATATCTTCATCTAATATTCTACCTTCCTTAGATATTACATATCCCAAGTACTTAACTTGTTTTCTCCAAAGTTGTAGCTTGTCCTTGTTTACTTTGTGACCTTGAGTAGCTAAAAACTGTAATAAAGCTATCGTGTCCTCTTTGCATTCTTGCTGGGTGGGGGCTGCCAGGAGAATATCGTCTACATAAAGTAAAATCTGACTACCTTTCGGTGGGATGAATCCTGCCAGGTTGCTTGCCATTTCTTGTGCAAATATTGTTGGACTTTCACAATATCCCTGTGGTAATCTTGTGTATGTATACCGCTTTCCCTGAAATGTAAATGCAAACCAATATTGGCTGTCAGGGTGTATCGGTATAGAGAAAAATGAATTACTAATATCTACCACAAAAAAATATTTTTGCTCTGGCTTTAAATCATTCAGTAAGGTGTGTGGGTCTGGCACCGTTGGTGCACTGGGTATAATTGCATTATTTACAGCTTGTAAATCTTGGACCATACACCATTCTCTGTTTGCTTTCCTGACAGGAAATAAGGGTGTATTACATGGTGAATCAGGGGATTCTATTAAGACTCCTTCCTTAAGTAAGGCTGCTATTATAGGCTTGATTCCTATCTCTGCATCCTTTCTCAAGGGATACTGTCTTTTCTGGGGTCTAAATGCTGACTTTGGTGTAATAGTAACTGGTCCTGCTGTTCGTATAAGTCCTACATCTGATTTCCCTGCTGACCAGAGAATGTCTGGTATACTTCGCAAGGCTTTTTCCTCTTCTTCTAATAAGAGTAATACTCAACTATTCTCACTAGCCTGTGAGTGCACAGCTGGGTGTGTCTGTGTAATCCAATTCAGTTTCTGTTTCTGTATTCCTTGTTCGGAGAGCTCTAATTCTGTCTGCTTTTCCCACCTTGTGACTTTTTCACCTAAGTCTGCCCATTTCAAATCTTTATTCTTGGTTAGGCTAACGTGGCAATCAATTAGATTTGTAAAGTGCTAAAAATTCCTAGGGCAATGAACAGCTTACTAGACTGTTTCCCTCTGCATCCCAGTACAGATTTCGTAACACTAGTCTGTTTGCATGGTTCTGAAACAATTCCTGTTCATAATCTTTATCAGGTCCTGGTCTATTACAGTAATACAGAGTACAATACAACAAATGCTGTTTGTCAATGTCGAGGGAGGGGGACTTACTGATGGCTACGTTCATCAGTTCTTCAGTTACTGCCCCTGGACCAGTTGTAACTAAGTCCTGGCTGTACCAATAATATGTCTCACCCTCCGGTCGCACTACAAAAGTATCCATTTGTCGCTGTGCTTCCATACCCTGCATGGTTGGAACTACGGCTATGCCAAATATCTGCATTAAGTCTTTACCCAAAAGGTTTACTGGGCATTTTGCAGAAACTACAATTTTACTTTTCTGGGTCATCCCTGAAACGGGGTCTGTTATTGCTATGTCATGGGAGAGTGGGTCCCGATACAGCTGCCCATTAGCTGCTTTCACTAGTATATAATCTGGTGATTCTGAATCTTCCGGTAACTTGGAAGGATGTATCAGGGTCCGTGAAGCCCCTGAGTCACACAAAAAGTTGACTTCCCTCCCCTCTACCAGAAGTGTCACTTCCGGTTTCATGTCTGCTAAGTAAAGCTCTAAGCTCAATAAAGCTAAGTCCAAAATTTCATCTTCTTTGATGTCTGCAAATTCATGTACATCCTCTACCCCTTCTGTCATATCATCTACTCCTGCCATCATATTTTCACTTGTCTTTTCCTGCTTATTTTCATTCAGTGATTCCTGACTATCATATAGTCATTCCTCATCTTCCTTATTTTCTGTAGTCACCTTCTTATTTAGCCTGCAATCCCTTGCTAAATGTCCTTTTTTCCCGCACTTAAAACATTCACCTTTTTTCTTTCTTTCTTCAAAATCTTCTGATCGCTTGTCAGATTGTTTATTTCCCTGGGCATTTTTATTACCCTTTTTCCCAGTTTGTACTACAAATACTTCTGACCCATCTTCTGCCGAAAATACTTAAGTTTTCTTTTTTTTTTTTACTATTAAAATGTCTCTCTGCATGTCTAGCATATTCAAGTAATGGCTGTAATCTACTTGTACGATGATCTACCATGTGCTTTGTAATAAAGCTGCTAATGGAAGTTATACTACCCTTCAAGAATGCAGTCTTTAACTGTTGTTCATATGAGGAATCTTGTGTCTGGTTTTCTGGTATCTGCATTCTGCAGTGGTTATTTAAACATTCTAACAGTCTAGCATAATATCTATCAACTGTTTCACCTTCCTGTTGAATGCACTGATTAATGCAAGTCCAATCAGCCCTAGGTTTCCACTTTTCAGAGATTCGGTCTGTCAGACCTTTCACTCTGCCATCCAGTTCTGCATTAGTATGTGGGAGTGGTCTAAGTTGTGCGTCACGAGGATTCCAGTCGCCACTGATCATGTGCCAATCTGGAACCACAATTTGTCTAACTACTTTTTCTACTTCTTCTCCATTCAAATGGTAACCTAATCTCATACCCTGTAAGTCTTCTAAAAATTTTTGAAAATTCACTTTTGGGTGGGAAATTCCCTCCGTGGCTTTCCAGATATCTTCTGGTGTCCACGGTCTATAAATTAAAAGAGTCGGATCCTGTCCTGCCTGTCCTGCCTGAGGATTTGGTACTTCTATGAGTGGACATATCTCTTCTTCACTCATAGCCTGTGATTTTCTATTTATTTCACTTAATTCAATCTCCCTCCTCAAGTCGCGTGTTCAAGACCTTGTCCCGATAGGATCCCTGACAAACGGTTGTGATTTCAGCCGGGTATAGCGGAGGTGGATCAGTTTGTCCACTCGCTTCATATTCTGGTAACGGAAGCGGAGGGGCGAAGGAGGGGGCGTTGCTATTACCAAGTTATTGTCTTCTTTGTCTAAGAACATTGTTTTTGAATTCTTTATTCTCTGCTCCCTGCGATTTGCTTCCTCAAGCCACCTATGCACCTGAGGGACTCCTAATTGTCGTTGCTTTTTTAGTTGACCTTTCGCGTCTATTTTTAATTGCTTAAAAGTTTCATAAGTGCAGGTTTATCTAAATTACCATCGCATTTATACTTATCAACCCATTTTGTATAATACTTAACATTGTCGGCACGCTGTAATTGCATATATTTCGCGTCTTCAGTTAGGGGTGGGTCTCGGGAACTTTTTGTGCACTGATTTACCATTGTTGTCTTAGCTAAGCTGTAAATTGTTACGTAACCCTTTCTATCACATGGTACCACAGTTCTATACCTTTTCACAGTTTATCTAGAATAACTGCCTACCTATTCTGTTTCCCCTGATCTATGACAAAAACAGTAACCCCTTTTTCTGTCCCTGATCTGCACATGCAAATCTACCTGACAAAAAACAGTTCTGTAATTAGTCCCTGATCTTAAAACAGAAATAAGGTAATTCCTCCTTACCTGACCCTCTGTGAGTTGATCCACTAGATCGTTGACTCATCCTTCAATCCCAGATCAGAAACAGTGGCTGGCCTCTTTCGAACAATTCAGTCGGAGATCTTTCAAAGCAGAAGAGCCGATTTGGCCTCTTCTCTGTACGGATGCATGCCACCGGGCCCAATTCTGACCTAGGCCTAGAGCGAGAGGTACTTTCCGGTCAGAAGGACCAAACTGTCAAAGGAAAAATATACTTTAAAAATGATCACAACACGGTAGGTTCAGGTTAAGGCACTTTAATTTTGCAGCAAGGAGCCAAAAACGTGCTAATACAGAGTTTGTCTAACAAGAAACAGGAAATACTTTCATTTTTATACATTCTTAAACTGGTTATGTCGTACCATGCTGACGTAACAGATTACCACCTTTTTCATCATCATTTGCTGACCATCTTTCCCATGAATTTCTGCCGATTTAACAATTTTTATGTGAAACTTCCTGTGGAAAACAACATGGCCTTGATTACTCCCAGTTAAATACATGTTATGTTACCATTCAAGGTACTATGGCTAATTCAAGCACAATACTAGCATTTCTCAAATAATCCTTTGTCTACTTTATCTCTAAGTTACTGCAGCTGCACATGTTCCCATCCTTTGAACAGAGCTGATTGTCTAAAATCATTACATTTACAGAATATAGCATTGTTCATTCATTCGTTCCTGACCTAGCAGATAAGCAACTGCTTCTCAAGTACATTTCCAAAAGGCATAAACATGAATATTGCTGTGCTAGCTAGGTCAGAGGGCAACTTGCAAGTTTCAGAAAGCATACTGCAGTTTTCAAAAAGCATCTTTTTCAGTCTCATATGAAACTCAATTTGTATAAAATACAGTGCATGAAAAATAGAATGAAAAGCGTATTAAAATACTTGGTTATTAATTGGCATTAAGCATACACACATTAATACATATTTTTCTAACAATAACTGACACTAGTACCTTATGTCAGGAAAATAACTGACACTAGTACTTTATGTCAGGAATACAACTGACACTAGTACCTTATGTCAGGAATACAACTGACACCAGTACCGTATGTCAAGAATACAAATGACACTAGTACCTTATGTCAGGAAAACCACTGACACTAGTACCTTATGTCAGAAATACAACTGACACTAGTACCGTATGTCAGGAATACAACTGACATTAGTACCTTATGTCAGGAATACAACTGACACTAGTAAACTTTATTTCAAGAATACAACTGACACTAGTACCATAGGTCAGGAATACAACTGAACCTAGTACCTTATGACAAGAGTACAACTGACATTAGTACTTTATGTCAGGAATACAACTGACACTAGTACCTTATGTCAGCAGTACAACTGACACTAGTACCTTATGTCAGGAATACAAATGAGGAGGTGACTGGGAGACGACCCTTGAATACAAGGAACTTATATGGCAAATTAAACTAGATGCAGGCAGACACCCTGGATTAAATGACAACATCAACATAAACAGTGTCCTCAAGCTAAGAAAGGCTCGATTATGAGAAGCTCATTCATTGCTGATAAAAAATCTTCAAGTGAAATATGATAAATGATTTATTTTAACTTATTGCTAAATGCACTGCCTACAGTTTCCTTCGATTATTTTACATTTCAGTTTTAATATTTACTGTATATATTTATTATAATGCAACAGGTTTAACTTTTAACAAAGAAGCATTTTTAACAATTTATCAACTTCAGCATTTTTAAGCTTTAATTTTTTAATTGATTAATTAACAATTAACTTCAGTGTATATAAAGCCTTGCAGCACTTTGGATGATCACTTGATAAAGCTCGGCAGAGACCGAGTGAAAGCGCATGTGTTTTCATTGTTTTTTATGGTTTCGTATTAAAGAATTAGACTTTCTGAGCAGTAGACTGTCTTGGTTTGGCTTTCCACCTTGGATTTATTTTTTATTGGTCCTGTTCGTGCTTTTCTGGATTTCAGGAATACAAATGACACAAGTACCTTATGTCAGGAATACAACTGACACTAGTACTTTAAGTCAGGAATATAACTGACACTAGTACCTTACGTCAGGAATACCACTGACATTAGTACCTTATGTCAGGAATACAACTGACACTAGTACTGTATGTCAGAAATACAGCTGACATTAGTACTTTAAGTCAAGAATACAACTGACACTAGTACCATATGTCAGGAATCCAAGAGACACTAGTACCTTAAGTCAGGAATACCACTGACACTAGTATCTTATGTCAGGAATATAACAGACACTAGTACTTTATGTCAGGAATACAACTGCCAGTAGTATCTTATGTCAGGAATACAACTGCCACTAGTACAGCATGTGAGAAATACCACTGACACTAGTACTTTATGTCAGGAATACAGCTGACACTAGTACTTTATGTCAGGAATACAGCTGACACTAGTACCATATGTCAGGAATACCACTGCCACTAGTATTTTATGTCAGGAATACAACTGACACTAGTACCTTATGTCAGGAGAACAAATGAAACTAGTAGCTTATGTCAAGAATACCACTGACACTAGTACCTTATATCAAGAATACAACTGACACTAGTACCTTATGTCAGGAATACAACTGACACTAGTACCTTATGTAAGGAATACAACTGACACTAGTACCATATGTCAGGAATACAACTGACACTAATACCTGTATGTCAGCAGTACAACTGACACTAGTACCTTTTATTAGGAATACAGCTGACACTAGTACCTTATGTCAGGAATATAACTGACACTAGTACTTTATGTCAGGAATACAACTGAACCTAGTACCTTATGTCAGGAATACAACTGACACTAGTACCTTATGTCAGGAATACAACTGACACTAGTACCTTATGTAAAGAATACAACTGAAATTAGTACCTTATGTCAGAAATACCACTGACACTAGTACCTAGAACCATATGTCAGGAATATAACTGACACTAGTACTTTATGTCAAGAATACAACTGATGCTAGTACTTTATGTCAGGAATACAATTGCCACTTGTACCGCATGTCAGGAATACCACTGACACTAGTGCTTTATGTCAGGAATACAACTGACACTAGTACTTTATGTCAGGAATACAAATGACACTAGTAACTTATGTCAGGAATACAACTGACACTAGTACCTTATGTCAGGAGTACAACTGAAACAAGTAGCTTATGTCAAGAATACCACTGACACTAGTACCTTATGTCAGGAATTCCACTGACACTAGTACCATATGTCAAGAATACAACTGACACTAGTACCTGTATGTCAGCAGTACAACTGACACAAGTAGCTTATGTCAAGAACCACTGACACCAGTACCGTATGTCAAGAATACAACTGACATTAGTACCTTATGTCAGGAAAACCACTGACACTAGTACCTTATGTCAGGAATACAACTGACACTAGTACCGTATGTCAGGAATACAACTGACACTAGTACCTTATGTCAGGAATACAACTGACACTAGTAAACTTTATTTCAAGAATACAACTGACACTAGTACCGTAGGTCAGGAATACAACTGAACCTAGTACCATATGACAGGAATACAACTGACATTAGTACTTTATGTCAGGAATACAACTGACACTAGTACCTTATGTCAGCAGTACAACTGACACTAGTACCTTATGTCAGGAATACAAATGACACCAGTACCATATGTCAAGAATACAACTGATACTAGTACCTTATGTCAGGAAAACTACTGACACTAGTACCTTATGTCAGGAATACAACTGACACTAGTACCATATGTGAGGAATACAACTGACACTTGTACCTTATGTCAGGAATACAACTGACACTAGTAAACTTTATTTCAAGAATACAACTGACACTAGTACCGTAGGTCAAGAATACAACTGAACCTAGTACCTTATGACAAGAATACAACTGACATTAGTACTTTATGTCAGGAATACAACTAACACTAGTACCTTATGTCAGCAGTACAACTGATACTAGTACCTTATGTCAGGAATACAAATGACACTACTACCTTATGTCAGGAATAAAACTGACACTAGTACCTTATGTCAGGAATACCATTGACACTAGTACATATGTCAAGAATACATCTGACACTAGTACCTTATGTTAGGAATACAATTGACACTAGTACCTTAAATCAGGAATATAACTGACACTAGTACCTTACGCCAGGAATACCACTGACATTAGTACCTTATGTCAGGAATACAAATGACTCTAGTACCATATGTAAGGAATACAACTGATACTAGTACCTTACGTCAGCAGTACAACTGACACTAGTACCTTATTTCAGGAATACAACTGACACTAGTACCTTATGTAAGGAATACAACTGACACTAGTACCATATGTCAGGAATACAACTGACACTAGTACCTGTATGTCAGCAGTACAACTAACACTAGTACGTTTTATTTGGAATACAGCTGACACTAGTACCTTATGTCAGGACTATAACTGACACTAGTACTTTATGTCAGGAATACAACTGAACCTAGTACCTTATGTCAGGAATACAACTGACACTAGTACCTTATGTCAGGAATACAACTGACATTAGTACCTTATGTAAAGAATACAACTGAAACTAGAACCGTATGTCAGAAATACCACTGATACTAGTACCTAGTACCATATGTCAGGAATATAACTGAAACTAGTACTTTATGTCAGGAGTACAACTGACATTAGTACTTTATGTCAGGAATACAACTGCCACTTGTACCGCATGCCAGAAATACAACTGACACTAGTACTTTATGTCAGGAATACAACTGACACTAGTACCGTATGTCAGGAATACCACTGACACTAGTAAATTATGTCAGGAATACAACAGACACTAGTACCTTATGTCAGGAGTACAACTGACACAAGTAGCTTATATCTAAAATACCACTGACACTAGTACCTTATGTCAGGAATTCCACTGACACCAGTACCGTATGTCAAGAATACAACTGACATTAGTACCTTATGTCAGGAATACAACTGACACTAGTACCGTATGTCAGAAATACAACTGAACCTAGCACCTTATGTCAGGAATACAACTGACACTAGTAAACTTTATTTCAAGAATATAACTGACACTAGTACCGTAGGTCAGGAATACAACTGAACCTAGTACCATATGACAGGAATACAACTGACATTAGTACTTTATGTCAGGAATACAACTGACACTAGTACCTTATGTCAGGAATACAAATGACACTAGTACCTTATGTCAGGAATACAACTGACACTAGTACCTTATGTCAGGAATACCATTGACACTAGTACCTATGTCAAGAATACATCTGACACTAGTACCTTATGTTAGGAATACAACTGACACTAGTACCTTACATCAGGAATATCACTGAAATTAGTACCTTATGTCAGGAATACAACTGACTCTAGTACCGTATGTAAGGAATACAACTGATACTAGTACCTTACGTCAGCAGTACAACTGACACTAGTACCTTATGTCAAGAATACAACTGACAATAGTACTTTATGTCAAGAATACAACTGACACTAGTACCATATGTCAGGAATCCAAGTGACACTAGTACCTTATGTCAGGAAAACAACTGACACTAGTACCTTAAGTCAGGAATACCACTGACACTAGTACTTTATGTCAGGAATAGAACTGACACTAGTACCTTATGTCAGGAGAACAAAGGAAACTAGTAGCTTATGTCAAGAATACTACTGACACTAGTACCTTATGTCAGGAATACAACTGACACTAGTAAACTTTATTTCAAGAATACAACTGACACTAGTACCATAAATCAGGAATACAACTGAAGCTAGTACCATATGACAGGAATACAACTGACATTAATACTTGATGTCAGGAATACAACTGACACTAGTACTTTATGTCAGGAATACAAATGACATTAGTACCTTATGTCAGGAATACAACTGACAATAGTACTTTATGTCAGGAATACCACTGACACTAGTACCTATGTCAAGAATACATCTGACACTAGTACCTTATGTCAGGAATACAACTGACACAAATACCTTACATCAGGAATACCACTGACATTAGTAGCTTATGTCGGGAATACAACTGACTCTAGTACCGTATGCAAGGAATACAACTGATACTAGTACCTTACGTCAGCAGTACAACTCACACTAGTACCACATGTCAGGAATACAACTGACACTAGTACCGTATGTCAGAAATACAACTGACACTAGTACTTTATGTCAAGAATACAACTGACACTAGTACCTTATGTCAGGAATACAACTGACACAAATACCTTACGTCAGGAATACCACTGACATTAGTAGCTTATGTCGGGAATACAACTGACTCTAGTACCATATGCAAGGAATACAACTGATACTAGTACCTTACGTCAGCAGTACAACTCACACTAGTACCTTATGTCAGGAATACAACTGACACTAGTACCTTAAGTCAGGAATACCACTGACACTAGTATCTTATGCCAGGAATATAAATGACACTAGTAATTTATGTCAGGACTACAACTACCACTAGTATCTTATGTCAGGATTACAACTGCTACTAGTACCACATGTCAGAAATACCACTGACACTAGTACTTTATGTCAGGAATACAGCTGACACTAGTACCGTATATCAGGAATACCACTGACACTAGTACTTTATGTCAGGAATACAACTGACACTAGTACCTTATGTCAGGAGAACAAATGAAACTAGTAGTTTATGTCAAGAATACCACTGACACTAGTACCTTATATCAGGAATACAACTGACACTAGTACCTTATGTCAGGAATACAACTGACACTAGTACCTCATGTAAGGAATACAACTGACACTAGTACCATATGTCAGGAATACAACTGACACTAGTGACTGTATGTCAGTAGTACAATTGACACTAGTACCTTTTATTAGGAATACAGCTGACACTAGTACCTTATGTCAGGAATACAACTGACACTAGTACCTTATGTCAGGAATACAACTGACACTAGTACCTTATGTCAGGAATACAACTGACACTAGTACCTTATGTCAGGAGTACACCTGACACTAGTACCTTATGTCAGGAATATGACTGACACTAGTACCATATGTCAGGAATATGACTGACACTAGTCTCTTATGTCAGGAATACATCTGACACTAGTACCTTATGTCAGGAATACAACTGACACTAGTACCTTATGTCAGGAATACAACTGACACTAGTACCTTATGTCAGGAATACAACTGACACTAGTACCTTATGTCAGGAATACAACTGACACTAGTACCTTATGTCAGGAATACAACTGACACTAGTACCTTATGTCAGGAATACCACTGACACTAGTACCTTATGTCAGGAATGCAACTGACACTAGTACTTTATGTCAGGAATACAACTGCCACTAGTATCTTATGTCAGGAATACAACTGCCACTAGTACCGCATGTCAGAAATACCACTGACACTAGTACTTTATGTCAGGAATACAGCTGACAGTGGTACCATATGTCAGGAATACCACTGACACTAGTACTTTATGTCAGAAATACAACTGACACTAGTACCTTATATCAGGAGAACAAATGAAACTAGTAGCTTATGTCAGGAATACCACTGACAGTAGTACCTTATATCAGGAGTACAACTGAAACTAGTACCTTATGTTAGGAATACAACTGACACTAGTACCTTATGTCAGGAATACAACTGACACTAGTACCTTATGTAAAGAATACAACTGAAACTAGTACCTTATGTCAGAAATACCACTGACACTAGTACCTAGTACCATATGTCAGGAATATAACTGACACTAGTACTTTATGTCAGGAATACAACTGATACTAGTACTTTATGTCAGGAATACAATTGCCACTTGTACCGCATGTCAGGAATACCACTGACACTAGTGCTTTATGTCAGGAATACAACTGACACAAGTACCGTATGTCAGGAATACCAGTGACACTAGTAAATTATGTCAGGAATACAACTGACACTAGTACCTTATGTCAGGAGTACAACTGAAACAAGTAGCTTATGTCAAGAATACCAGTGACACTAGTACCTTATGTCAGGAATTCCACTGACACTAGTACCATATGTCAAGATCACAACTGACACTAGTACCTGTATGTCAGCAGTACAACTGACACAAGTAGCTTATGTCAAGAACCACTGACACCAGTACCATATGTCAAGAATACAACTGACACTAGTACCTTATGTCAGGAATACAACTGACACTAGTACCGTATGTCAGGAATACAACTGACACTAGTACCTTATGTCAGGAATACAACTGACACTAGTAAACTTTATTTCAAGAATACAACTGACACTAGTACCTTATGTCAGGAATACAACTGACACTAGTCCCTTATGTCAGGAATACAACTGACACAAGTAGCTTATGTCAAGAACCACTGACACCAGTACCATATGTCAAGAATACAACTGACACTAGTACCTTATGTCAGGAATACAAATGACACCAGTACCGTATGTCAAGAATACAACTGATACTAGTACCTTATGTCAGGAAAACCACTGACACTAGTACCTTATGTCAGGAATACAACTGACACTAGTACTGTATGTCAGGAATACAACTGACACTAGTACCTTATGTCAGGAATACAACTGACACTAGTAAACTTTATTTCAAGAATACAACTGACACTAGTACCGTAGGTCAAGAATACAACTGAACCTAGTACCTTATGACAAGAATACAACTGACATTAGTACTTCATGTCAGGAATACAACTGAAACTAGTACCTTATGTCAGCAGTACAACTGACACTAGTACCTTATGTCAGGAATACAAATGACACTACTACCTTATGTCAGGAATACAACTGACACTAGTACATTATGTCAGGAATACCATTGACACTAGTACCTATGTCAAGAATACATCTGACACTAGTACCTTATGTCAGGAATACAACTGACACTACACGTCAGGAATACCACTGACATTAGTAGCTTATGTCGGGAATACAACTGACTCTAGTACCGTATGCAAGGAATACAACAGATACTAGTACCTTACGTCAGCAGTACAACTCACACTAGTACCATATGTCAGGAATACAACTGACACTAGGACCGTATGTCAGAAATACAACTGACACTAGTACTTTATGTCAAGAATACAACTGACACTAGTACCATAAATCAGGAATAAACTGAAGCTAGTACCATATGACAGGAATACAACTGACATTAATACTTGATGTCAGGAATACAACTGACACTAGTACTTTATGTCAGGAATACAAATGACATTAGTACCTTATGTCAGGAATACAACTGACAATAGTACTTTATGTCAGGAATACCATTGACACTAGTACCTATGTCAAGAATACATCTGACACTAGTACCTTATGTCAGGAATACAACTGACACAAATACCTTACGTCAGGAATACCACTGACATTAGTAGCTTATGTCGGGAATACAACTGACTCTAGTACCGTATGCAAGGAATACAACTGATACTAGTACCTTACGTCAGCAGTACAACTCACACTAGTACCATATGTCAGGAATACAACTGACACTAGTACCGTATGTCATAAATACAACTGACAATAGTACTTTATGTCAGGAATACAACTGACACAAATACCTTACGTCAGGAATACCACTGACATTAGTAGCTTATGTCGGGAATACAACTGACTCTAGTACCGTATGCAAGGAATACAACTGATACTAGTACCTTACGTCAGCAGTACAACTCACACTAGTACCTTATGTCAGGAATACAACTGACACTAGTACCTTAAGTCAGGAATACCACTGACACTAGTATCTTATGCCAGGAATATAAATGACACTAGTAATTTATGTCAGGAATACAACTACCACTAGTATCTTATGTCAGGATTGCAACTGCTACTAGTACCGCATGTCAGAAATACCACTGACACTAGTACTTTATGTCAGGAATACAGCTGACACTAGTACCATATATCAGGAATACCACTGACACTAGTACTTTATGTCAGGAATACAACTGACACTAGTACCTTATGTCAGGAGAACAAATGAAACTAGTAGTTTATGTCAAGAATACCACTGACACTAGTACCTTATATCAGGAATACAACTGACACTAGTACCTTATGTCAGGAATACAACTGACACTAGTACCTCATGTAAGGAATACAACTGACACTAGTACCATATGTCAGGAATACAACTGACACTAGTGACTGTATGTCAGTAGTACAATTGACACTAGTACCTTTTATTAGGAATACAGCTGACACTAGTACATTATGTCAGGAATATAACTGACACTAGTAATTTATGTCAGGAATACAACTGAACCTAGTACCTTATGTCAGGAATACAACTGACATTAGTACCTTATGTCAGGAATACAACTGACACTAGTACCTTATGTAAAGAATACAACTGAAACTAGTACCTTATGTCAGAAATACCACTGACACTAGTACCTAGTACCATATGTCAGGAATATAACTGACACTAGTACTTTATGTCAGGAATACAACTGACACTAGTACTTTATGACAGGAATACAACTGACACTAGTACCGTAAGTCAGGAATACCACTGACACTAGTAAATTATGTCAGAAATACAACTGACATTAGTACCTTCTGTCAAGAGTACAACTGACACAAGTAGCTTATGTCAAGAATACCACTGACACTAGTACCTTATGTCAGGAATTCCACTGACACTAGTACCATATGTCAAGAATACAACTGACACTAGTACCTGCATGTCAGCAGTACAACTGACACTAGTACCTTATGTAAAGAATACAACTGAAACTAGTACCTTAATTCAGAAATACAACTGAAACTAGTACCTTATGCCAGGAATGCAACTGACACTAGTACCATATGTCAGGAATACAACTGACACTAGTACCTTACGTCAGGAATACAACTGACACTAGTACTTTATGTTAGGAATACAACTGACACTAGTACCTTATGTCAGGAATACCACTGACACTAGTACCTTATGTCAGGAATGCAACTGACACTAGTACTTTATGTCAGGAATACAACGCCACTAGTATCTTATGTCAGGAATACAACTGCCACTAGTACCGCATGTCAGAAATACCACTGACACTAGTACTTTATGTCAGGAATACAGCTGGCAGTGGTACCATATGTCAGGAATACCACTGACACTAGTACTTTATGTCAGAAATACAACTGACACTAGTACCTTATATTAGAAGAACAAATGAAACTAGTAGCTTATGTCAGGAATACCACTGACAGTAGTACCTTATATCAGGAATACAACTGAAACTAGTACCTTATGTTAGGAATACAACTGACACTAGTACCTTATGTAAGGAATACAACTGACACTACTACCATATGTCAGGAATATAAGTGACACTAGTATGTTATGTCAGGAATACAACTGCCACTAGTATCTTATGTCAGGAATACAACTGCCACTAGTACCACATGTCAGAAATACCACTGACACTAGTACTTTATGTCAGGAATACAGCTGACAGTGGTACCATATGTCAGGAATACCACTGACACTAGTACTTTATGTCAGAAATACAACTGACACTAGTACCTTATGTCAGGAGAACAAATGAAACTAGTAGCTTATGTCAGGAATACTACTGACAGTAGTACCTTATATCAGGAATACAACTGACACTAGTACCTTATGTCAGGAATACAACTGACACTAGTACCATATGTTAGGAATATAAGTGACACTAGTATGTTATGTCAGGAATACAACTGACACTAGTACCTTAAGTCAGGAATACCACTGACACTAGTATCTTATGTCAGGATTATAACAGACACTAGTACTTTATGTCAGGAATACAACTGCCACTAGTATCTTATGTCAGGAATACAACTGCAACTAGTACCGCTTGTCAGAAATACCACTTACACTAGTACTTTATGTCAGGAATACAGCTGACACTAGTACTTTATGTCAATAATACAACTGACACTAGTACCATATGTCAGGAATACAACTGCCACTAGTATTTTATGTCAGGAATACTACTGACACTAGTACCTTATGTCAGGAGAACAAATGAAACTAGTAGCTTATGTCAAGAATACCACTGACATTAGTACCTTATATCAAGAATACAACTGACACTAGTACCTTATGTCAGGAATACAACTGACACTAGTACCTTATGTAAAGAATACAACTGACACTAGTACCATATGTCAGGAATACAACTGACACTAATACCTGTTTGTCAGCAGTACAACTGACACTAGTACCTTTTATTAGGAATACAGCTGACACTAGTACCTTATGTCAGGAATATAACTGACACTAGTACTTTATGTCAGGAATACAACTGAACCTAGTACCTTATGTCAGGAATACAACTGACACTAGTACCTTATGTCAGGAATACAACTGACACTAGTACCTTATGTAAAGAATACAACTGAAATTAGTACCTTATGTCAGAAATACCACTGGCACTAGTACCAAGAACCGTATGTCAGGAATATAACTGACACTAGTACTTTATGTCAGGAATACAACTGATACTAGTACTTTATGTCAGGAATACAATTGCCACTTGTACCGCATGTCAGGAATACCACTGACACTAGTGCTTTATGTCAGGAATACAACTGACACAAGTACCGTATGTCAGGAATACCAGTGACACTAGTAAATTATGTCAGGAATACAACTGACACTAGTACCTTATGTCAGGACTACAACTGAAACAAGTAGCTTATGTCAAGAATACCAGTGACACTAGTACCTTATGTCAGGAATTCCACTGACACTAGTACCATATGTCAAGATCACAACTGACACTAGTACCTGTATGTCAGCAGTACAACTGACACAAGTAGCTTATGTCAAGAACCACTGACACCAGTACCATATGTCATTAATACAACTGACATTAGTACCTTATGTCAGGAAAACCACTGACACTAGTACCTTATGTCAGGAATACAACTGACACTAGTACCGTATGTCAGGAATACAACTGACACTAGTACCTTATGTCAGGAATACAACTGACACTAGTAAACTTTATTTCAAGAATACAACTGACACTAGCACTGTAGGTCAGGAATACAACTGAACCTAGTACCATATGACAGGAATACAACTGACATTAGTACTTTATGTCAGGAATACAACTGACACTAGTACCTTATGTCAGCAGTACAACTGACACTAGTACCTTATGTCAGGAATACAAATGACACCAGTACCGTATGTCAAGAATACAACTGATACTAGTACCTTATGTCAGGAAAACCACTGACACTAGTACCTTATGTCAGGAATACAACTGACACTAGTACCTTATGTCAGGAATACAACTGACACTAGTAAACTTTATTTCAAGAATACAACTGACACTAGTACCGTAGGTCAAGAATACAACTGAACCTAGTACCTAATGACAAGAATACAATTGACATTAGTACTTCATGTCAGGAATACAACTGAAACTAGTACCTTATGTCAGCAGTACAACTGACACTAGTACCTTATGTCAGGAATACAAATGACACTACTACCTTATGTCAGGAATACAACTGACACTAGTACGTTATGTCAGAAATACCATTGACACTAGTACCTATGTCAAGAATACATCTGACACTAGTACCTTATGTCAGGAATACAAGTGACACTAGTACCTTAAGTCAGGAATATAACTGACACTAGTACCTTACGTCAGGAATACCACTGACATTAGTACCTTATGTCAGGAATACAACTGACTCTAGTACCGTATGTAAGGAATACAACTGACACTAGTACCATATGTCAGGAATACAACTGACAGTAGTACCTGTATGTCAGCAGTACAACTAACACTAGTACCTTTTATTAGGAATACAGCTGACACTAGTACCTTATGTCAGGAATATAACTGACACTAGTACTTGATGTCAGGAATACAACTGAACCTAGTACCTTATGTCAGGAATACAACTGACACTAGTACCTTATGTCAGGAATACAACTGACACTAGTACCTTACGTAAAGAATACAACTGAAACTAGTACCTTATGTCAGAAATACCACTGACACTAATACCTAGTACCATATGTCAGGAATACAACTGACACTAGTACCTTAAGTCAGGAATACAACTGACACTAGTACCTTACATCAGGAATACCACTGACATTAGTACCTTATGTCAGGAATGCAACTGACTCTAGTACCGTATGTAAGGAATATAACTGATACTAGTACCTTACATCAGCAGTACAACTGACACTAGTACCTTATGTCAGGAATACAACTGACACTAGTACCATATGTCAGAAATACAAATGACATTAGCACTTTATGTCAAGAATACAACTGACACTAGTACCATATGTCAGGAATCCAAGTGACACTAGTACCTTATGTCAGGAATACAACTGACACTAGTACCTTAAGTCAGGAATACCACTGACACTAGTATCTTATGTCAGGAATATAACTGACACTAGTACTTTATGTCAGGAATACAACTGCCACTCGTATCTTATGTCAGGAATACAACTGCCACTAGCACCACATGTCAGAAATACCACTGACACTAGTACTTTATGTCAGGAATACAGCTGACACTAGTACCATATATCAGGAATACCACTGACACTAGTACTTTATGTCAGGAATAGAACTGACACTAGTACCTTATGTCAGGAGAACAAATGAAACTAGTAGGTTATGTCAAGAATACTACTGACACTAGTACCTTATATCAGGAATACAACTGACACTAGTACCTTATATCAGGAATACAACTGACACTAGTACCTTATGTAAGGAATACAACTGACACTAGTATCATATGTCAGGAATACAACTGACACTAGTACCTGTATGTCAGCAGTACAACTGACACTAGTGCCTTTTATTAGGAATACAGCTGACACTAGTA
This sequence comes from Protopterus annectens, assembly GCF_019279795.1. NCBI lineage: Eukaryota > Metazoa > Chordata > Ceratodontiformes > Protopteridae > Protopterus > Protopterus annectens. The sequence goes on from NC_056732.1 coordinate 510,941,160, forward strand.
CCTTATGTCAGGAATATAACTGACACTAGTACTTTATGTCAGGAATACAACTGAACCAAGTACCTTATGTCAGGAATACAACTGACACTAGTACCTTATGTCAGGAATACAACTGACACTAGTACCTTATGTCAGGAATACAACTGACACTAGTAAACTTTATTTCAAGAATACAACTGACACTAGCACTGTAGGTCAGGAATACAACTGAACCTAGTACCATATGACAGGAATACAACTGACATTAGTACTTTATGTCAGGAATACAACTGACACTAGTACCTTATGTCAGCAGTACAACTGACACTAGTACCTTATGTCAGGAATACAAATGACACCAGTACCGTATGTCAAGAATACAACTGATACTAGTACCTTATGTCAGGAAAACCACTGACACTAGTACCTTATGTCAGGAATACAACTGACACTAGTACTGTATGTCAGGAATACAACTGACACTAGTACCTTATGTCAGGAATACAACTGACACTAGTAAACTTTATTTCAAGAATACAACTGACACTAGTACCGTAGGTCAAGAATACAACTGAACCTAGTACCTTATGACAAGAATACAATTGACATTAGTACTTCATGTCAGGAATACAACTGAAACTAGTACCTTATGTCAGCAGTACAACTGACACTAGTACCTTATGTCAGGAATACAAATGACACTACTACCTTATGTCAGGAATACAATTGACACTAGTACGTTATGTCAGAAATACCATTGACACTAGTACCTATGTCAAGAATACATCTGACACGAGTACCTTATGTCAGGAATACAAGTGACACTAGTACCTTAAGTCAGGAATATAACTGACACTAGTACCTTACGTCAGGAATACCACTGACATTAGTACCTTATGTCAGGAATACAACTGACTCTAGTACCGTATGTAAGGAATACAACTGACACTAGTACCATATGTCAGGAATACAACTGACAGTAGTACCTGTATGTCAGCAGTACAACTAACACTAGTACCTTTTATTAGGAATACAGCTGACACTAGTACCTTATGTCAGGAATATAACTGACACTAGTACTTGATGTCAGGAATACAACTGAACCTAGTACCTTATGTCAGGAATACAACTGACACTAGTACCTTATGTCAGGAATACAACTGACACTAGTACCTTACGTAAAGAATACAACTGAAACTAGTACCTTATGTCAGAAATACCACTGACACTAGTACCTAGTACCATATGTCAGGAATACAACTGACACTAGTACCTTAAGTCAGGAATACAACTGACACTAGTACCTTACATCAGGAATACCACTGACATTAGTACCTTATGTCAGGAATGCAACTGACTCTAGTACCGTATGTAAGGAATATAACTGATACTAGTACCTTACATCAGCAGTACAACTGACACTAGTACCTTATGTCAGGAATACAACTGACACTAGTACCATATGTCAGAAATACAAATGACACTAGCACTTTATGTCAAGAATACAACTGACACTAGTACCATATGTCAGGAATCCAAGTGACACTAGTACCTTATGTCAGGAATACAACTGACACTAGTACCTTAAGTCAGGAATACCACTGACACTAGTATCTTATGTCAGGAATATAACTGACACTAGTACTTTATGTCAGGAATACAACTGCCACTCGTATCTTATGTCAGGAATACAACTGCCACTAGCACCACATGTCAGAAATACCACTGACACTAGTACTTTATGTCAGGAATACAGCTGACACTAGTACCATATATCAGGAATACCACTGACACTAGTACTTTATGTCAGGAATAGAACTGACACTAGTACCTTATGTCAGGAGAACAAATGAAACTAGTAGGTTATGTCAAGAATACTACTGACACTAGTACCTTATATCAGGAATACAACTGACACTAGTACCTTATATCAGGAATACAACTGACACTAGTACCTTATGTAAGGAATACAACTGACACTAGTATCATATGTCAGGAATACAACTGACACTAGTACCTGTATGTGAGCTGTACAACTGACACTAGTGCCTTTTATTAGGAATACAGCTGACACTAGTACCTTATGTCAGGAATATAACTGACACTAGTACTTTATGTCAGGAATACAACTGAACCAAGTACCTTATGTCAGGAATACAACTGACACTAGTACCTTATGTCAGGAATACAACTGACACTAGTACCTTATGTAAAGAATACAACTGAAACTAGTACCTTATGTCAGAAATACCACTGACACTAGTACCTAGTACCATATGTCAGGAATATAACTGACACTAGTACTTTATGTCAGGAATACAACTGACACTAGTACTTTATGTCAGGAATACAACTGCCACTTGTACCGCATGTCAGGAATACCACTAACACTAGTACCTTATGTCAGGAATTCCACTGACACTAGTACCATATGTCAAGAATACAACTGACACTAGTACCTGTATGTAAGCAGTACAACTGACACAAGTAGCTTATGTCAAGAATACCACTGACGCCAGTACCGTATGTCAAAAATACAACTGACATTAGTACCTTATGTCAGGAATACAACTGACACTAGTACCGTATGTCAGGAATACAAGTGACACTAGTACCTTATGTCAGGAGTACAACTGACACTAGTAAACTTTATTTCAAGAATAAAACTGACACTAGTACCGTAGGTCAGGAATACAACTGAAGCTAGTACCATATGACAGGAATACAACTGACATTAGTACTTGATGTCAGGAATACAACTGACACTAGTACCTTATGTCAGTAATACAAATGACATTAGTACCTTATGTCAGGAATACAACTGACACTAGCACTTTATGTAAGGAATACCATTGACACTAGTACCTATGTCAAGAATACATCTGACACTAGTACCTTATGTCAGGAATACAACTGACACTAGTACCTTACGTCAGGAATAATACAACTGATAATAGTACCTTACGTCAGCAGTACAACTCACACTAGTACCTTATGTCAGGAATACAACTGACACTAGTACCGTATGTCAGAAATACAACTGACACTAGTACTTTATATCAAGAATACAACTGACACTAGTACCATATGTCAGGAATCCAAGTGACACTAGTTCCTTATGTCAGGAATACAACTGACACTAGTACCTTATGTCAGGAATATAACTGACACTAGTAATTTATGTCAGGAATGCAACTGAACCTAGTACCTTATGTCAGGAATACAACTGACATTAGTACCTTATGTCAGAAATACAACTGACACTAGTACCTTATGTCAGAAATACCACTGACACTAGTACCTAGTACCATATGTCAGGAATATAACTGACACTAGTACTTTATGTCAGGAATACAACTGACACTAGTACTTTATGTCAGGAAGACAACTGCCACTTGTACCGCATGTCAGGAATACCACTGACACTAGTACTTTATGTCAGGAATACAACTGACACTAGTACTGTAAGTAATGAATACCACTGACACTAGTAAATTATGTCAGAAATACAACTGACACTAGTACCTTATGTCAGGAGTACAACTGACACAAGTAGCTTATGTCAAGAATACACTGACACTAGTACCTTATGTCAGGAATTCCACTGACACTAGTACCATATGTCAAGAATACAACTGACACTAGTACCTGCATGTCAGCAGTACAACTGACACTAGTAGCTTATGTAAAGAATACAACTGAAACTAGTACCTTAATTCAGAAATACAACTGAAACTAGTACCTTATGCCAGGAATGCAACTGACACTAGTACCATATGTCAGGAATACAACTGACACTATTACCTTATGTCAGGAATACAACTGACACTAGTACTTTATGTTAGGAATACAACTGACACTAGTCCCTTACGTAAGGAATACAACTGACACTAGTACTTTATGTCAGGAATACAACTGACACTAGTACCTTATGTCAGGAATACCACTGACACTAGTAATTTATGTCAGGAATACAACTGACACTAGTACCGTATGTTAAGAATACAACTGACGCTAGTACCTTAAGTCAGGAATACCACTGACACTAGTATCTTATGTCAGGAATATAACTGACACTAGTACTTTATGTCAGGAATACAACTGCCACTAGTATCTTATGTCAGGAATACAACTGCTACTAGTACCGCATGTTAGAAATACCACTGACACTAGTACTTTATGTCAGGAATACAGCTGACAGTGGTACCATATGTGAGGAATACCACTGACACTAGTACTTTAAGTCAGAAATACAACTGACACTAGTACCTTATGTCAGGAGAACAAATGAAACTAGTAGCTTATGTCAGGAATACCACTGACACTAGTACCTTATGTAAGGATTACAACTGAACCTAGTACCTTATGTCAGGAATACAACTGACACTAGTACCTTATGTCAGGAATACAACTGACACTAGTACCTTATGTAAAGAATACAACTGAAACTAGTACCTTATGTCAGAAATACCACTGACACTAGTACCTAGTACCATATGTCAGGAATATAACTGACACTAGTACTTTATGTCAGGAATACAACTGACACTAGTACTTTATGTCAGGAATACAACTGCCACTTGTACCGCATGTCAGGAATACCACTAACACTAGTACCTTATGTCAGGAATTCCACTGACACTAGTACCATATGTCAAGAATACAACTGACACTAGTACCTGTATGTAAGCAGTACAACTGACACAAGTAGCTTATGTCAAGAATACCACTGACGCCAGTACCGTATGTCAAAAATACAACTGACATTAGTACCTTATGTCAGGAATACAACTGACACTAGTACCGTATGTCAGGAATACAAGTGACACTAGTACCTTATGTCAGGAGTACAACTGACACTAGTAAACTTTATTTCAAGAATAAAACTGACACTAGTACCGTAGGTCAGGAATACAACTGAAGCTAGTACCATATGACAGGAATACAACTGACATTAGTACTTGATGTCAGGAATACAACTGACACTAGTACCTTATGTCAGTAATACAAATGACATTAGTACCTTATGTCAGGAATACAACTGACACTAGCACTTTATGTAAGGAATACCATTGACACTAGTACCTATGTCAAGAATACATCTGACACTAGTACCTTATGTCAGGAATACAACTGACACTAGTACCTTACGTCAGGAATACCACTGACATTAGTACCTTATGTCGGGAATACAACTGACTCTAGTACCGTATGTAAGGAATACAACTGATAATAGTACCTTACGTCAGCAGTACAACTCACACTAGTACCTTATGTCAGGAATACAACTGACACTAGTACCGTATGTCAGAAATACAACTGACACTAGTACTTTATGTCAAGAATACAACTGACACTAGTACCATATGTCAGGAATCCAAGTGACACTAGTTCCTTATGTCAGGAATACAACTGACACTAGTACCTTATGTCAGGAATATAACTGACACTAGTAATTTATGTCAGGAATACAACTGAACCTAGTACCTTATGTCAGGAATACAACTGACATTAGTACCTTATGTCAGAAATACAACTGACACTAGTACCTTATGTCAGAAATACCACTGACACTAGTACCTAGTACCATATGTCAGGAATATAACTGACACTAGTACTTTATGTCAGGAATACAACTGACACTAGTACTTTATGTCAGGAATACAACTGCCACTTGTGCCGTATGTCAGGAATACCACTGACACTAGTACTTTATGACAGGAATACAACTGACACTAGTACCGTAAGTAATGAATACCACTGACACTAGTAAATTATGTCAGAAATACAACTGACACTAGTACCTTATGTCAGGAGTACAACTGACACAAGTAGCTTATGTCAAGAATACCACTGACACTAGTACCTTATGTCAGGAATTCCACTGACACTAGTACCATATGTCAAGAATACAACTGACACTAGTACCTGCATGTCAGCAGTACAACTGACACTAGTAGCTTATGTAAAGAATACAACTGAAACTAGTACCTTAATTCAGAAATACAACTGAAACTAGTACCTTATGCCAGGAATGCAACTGACACTAGTACCATATGTCAGGAATACAACTGACACTATTACCTTACGTCAGGAATACAACTGACACTAGTACTTTATGTTAGGAATACAACTGACACTAGTCCCTTACGTAAGGAATACAACTGACACTAGTACTTTATGTCAGGAATACAACTGACACTAGTACCTTATGTCAGGAATACCACTGACACTAGTACCTTATGTCAGGAATACAACTGACACTAGTACCGTATGTTAAGAATACAACTGACGCTAGTACCTTAAGTCAGGAATACCACTGACACTAGTATCTTATGTCAGGAATATAACTGACACTAGTACTTTATGTCAGGAATACAACTGCCACTAGTATCTTATGTCAGGAATACAACTGCTACTAGTACCGCATGTTAGAAATACCACTGACACTAGTACTTTATGTCAGGAATACAGCTGACAGTGGTACCATATGTGAGGAATACCACTGACACTAGTACTTTAAGTCAGAAATACAACTGACACTAGTACCTTATGTCAGGAGAACAAATGAAACTAGTAGCTTATGTCAGGAATACCACTGACACTAGTACCTTATGTAAGGATTACAACTGAACCTAGTACCTTATGTCAGGAATACAACTGACACTAGTACCTTATGTCAGGAATACAACTGACACTAGTACCTTATGTAAAGAATACAACTGAAACTAGTACCTTATGTCAGAAATACCACTGACACTAGTACCTAGTACCATATGTCAGGAATATAACTGACACTAGTACCTTATGTCAGGAATACAACTGACACTAGTACCGTATGTTAAGAATACAACTGACGCTAGTACCTTAAGTCAGGAATACCACTGACACTAGTATCTTATGTCAGGAATATAACTGACACTAGTACTTTATGTCAGGAATACAACTGCCACTAGTATCTTATGTCAGGAATACAACTGCTACTAGTACCGCATGTTAGAAATACCACTGACACTAGTACTTTATGTCAGGAATACAGCTGACAGTGGTACCATATGTGAGGAATACCACTGACACTAGTACTTTAAGTCAGAAATACAACTGACACTAGCACCTTATGTCAGGAGAACAAATGAAACTAGTAGCTTATGTCAGGAATACCACTGACACTAGTACCTTATGTAAGGATTACAACTGACACTAGTACCATATGTCAGGAATACAACTGACATTAGTACCTGTATGTCAGCAGTACAACTGACACTAGTACCTTTTATTAGGAATACAGCTGACACTAGTACCTTATGTCAGGAATATAACTGACACTAGTACTTTATGTCAGGAATACAACTGAACCTAGTACCTTATGTCAGGAATACAACTGACACTAGTACCTTATTTCAGGAATACAACTGACACTAGTACCTTATGTAAAGAATACAAATGAAACTAGTACCTTATGTCAGAAATACCACTGACACTAGTACCATATGTCAGGAATATAAGTGACACTAGTATGTTATGTCAGGAATACAACTGACACTAGTACTTTATGTCAGGAATACAATTGCCACTTGTACCGCATGTCAGGAATACCACTGACACTAGTACTTTATGTCAGGAATACAACTGACACTAGTACCGTATGTCAGGAATACCACTGACACTAGTAAATTATGTTAGGAATACAACTGACACTAGTATCTTATGTCAGGAGTACAACTGACACAAGTAGCTTATGTCAAGAATACCACTGACACTAGTACCTTATGTCAGGAATTCCACTGACACTAGTACCATTTGTCAAGAATACAACTGACACTAGTACCTGTATGTCAGCAGTACAAATGACACTAGTTCCTTATGTAAAGAATACAACTGAAACTAGTACCTTAATTCAGAAATACAACTGAAACTAGTACCTTATGCCAGGAATGCAACTGACACTAGTACCGTATGTCAGGAATACAACTGACACTAGTACCTTATGTCAGCAATACAACTGACACTAGTACTTTATGTCAGGAATACAACTGACACTAGTACCTTGCATCAGAAATACAACTGACACTAGTACTTTATGTCAGGAATACAACTGACACTAGTACCTTATGTCAGGAATACCACTGACACTAGTACCTTATGTCAGGAATACAGCTGACACTAGTACTTTATGTCAGGAATAGAACTGACACTAGTACCTTATGTCAGGAATACAACTGACACTAGTGCTTTATGTCAGGAATACAACTGACACTAGTACCTTATGTCAGGAATACCACTGACACTATTACCTTATGTCAGGAATACAACTGACACTAGTACCGTATGTTAAGAATACAACTGACACTAGCACCTTATGTCAGGAATACAACTGACACTAGTACTTTATGTCAGGAATATAACTGACACTAGTACCTTATGTCAGCAGTACAACTGACACTAGTACCTTATGTCAGGAATACAACTGACACTAGTACATTATGTCAGGAATACAACTGACAGTAATAACTTACGTCAGGAATACATTGACACTAGTACCTATGTCAAGAATATATCTGATACTAGTACCTTATGTCAGGAATACAACTGACACTAGTACCTTATGCCAGGAATAAAACTGACACTAGTACCTTTACGTCAGGAATACAACTGACACTAGTACTCTATGTCAGGAATAAAACTGACACTAGTACCTTACATCAGGAATACCACTGATACTAGTACCGTATGTCAGGAATACAACTGACACTAGTACCTTATGTCAGCAGTACAACTGACGCTAGTACCTTATGTCAGTAATACAACTGACACTAGTACCGTATGTCATGAATACAACTGACACTAGTACTTTATGTCAGGAATACAACTGACACTAGTACCTTATGTCAGGAATACAACTGACACTAGTACCTTACGTCAGGAATACCACTGACACTAGTACCTATGTCAAGAATATATCTGACACTTGTACCTTATGTCAGGAATACAACTGACACAAGTACCTTATGTCAGGAATAAAACTGACACTAGTACCTTATGTGAGGAATACAACTGACACCAGTACTCTATGTCAGGAATGCAACTGACACTAGTACCTTACATCAGGAATACCACTGACACTAGTAACGTATGTCAGGAATACAACTGACACTAGTACCGTATGCCAAGAATACAACTGACACTAGTATCTTATGTCAGCAGTACAACTGACACTTGTACCTTATGTCAGGAATAAAGCTGACACTAGTACTGTATGTCATGAATACAACTGACACTAGTACCTTATGTCAGCAGTACAGCTGACACTAGTACCTTATGTTAGGAATACAACTGACACTAGTACCTGACGTCAGGAATACCATTGACACTAGTATCTATGTCAAGAATGCATCTGACAGTAGTACCTTATGTCACGCACACAACTGATACTAGTACCTTATGTCAGGAATACAACTGACACTAGTACCTTATGTCAGGAATTCAACTGTCACTAGTACCCGACATTAGGAATATCATTGTCACTAGTACCTATGTCAAGAATACATCTGACACTAGTACCTTATGTCAGGAATACAACTGACACTAGTACCTGTATGTCAGCAGTACAACTGACATTAGTACCTTATGTTAGGAATAAGGTACTAATGTCAGTGTATTCCTGACATAGTACTGTCAGATGTAGTGACAATGATATTCCTAGTATCTGTTGTTTCCTGACAATACAACTGACACTAGTAACTTATGCCAGGAATGCAACTGACACTAGTACCTTATGTCAAGAATAGAACTGACACTAGTACCTTATGTCAGGAATACAACTGACACTAGTACCTTACATCAGGAATACAACTGACACCAGTACTTTATGTCAGGAATACAACTGACACTAGTACCTTATGTCAGGAATAACACTGACACTGGTACCTTATGTCAGAAATACAACTGACACTAGTACCTTATGTCATAATCACACCTGACACTAGTGCATTATGTCAGGAATACGACTGACACTAGTACCTTATGTTAGGAATTCAACTGACTCGAATACCGTATGTTAGGAATACAGCTGACACTAGTACCTGCATGTTAGCAGTACAGCTGACACAAGTACCTTATGTCAGGAATACAACTGACACTAGTACCTTATGTCAGGAATACAACTGACACTAGTACCTTATGTAAAGAATACAACTGAAAATAGTACCTTATGTCTGAAATACAACTGACACTAGTTCCTTATGCCAGGAATGCAACTGACACTAGTTCCTTATGTCCGGAATACAACTGACACTAGTACCTGATGTCAGGAATAGAACTGAGAGTACCTTACATCAGGAATACCATTGACACTAGTACCTATGTCAGTAATATATCTGACACTAGTACCTTATGTCAGGAATACAACTAGCACTAATACCTTATGCCAGGAATAAAACTGACACTAGTACCTTATGTCAGGAATACATCTGCCACTAGTTCCTTATGTCATGAATACAACTGACACTAGTACTTTATGTCAGGAATACAACTGACACTAATACCTTATGTCAGGAATACAACTGACACTACTACCTTATTTCAGGAATACAACTGACACTAGTACCTTACTTCTGGAATGCAACTGACACTAGTAACTTATGTCAGGTATACCACTGACACGATCACGCGTCAGGAATACAACTGACTGTTAGTTGCTGGTCTTAAGGCTCTGTGAGCTCGTTCTATAATTATTTTATCCGAAAGGGTTCTTTGTCCAGGAATATAGAGAAAATATCTGAGATGCTCTCTAGTAAGTCCAAATGTGTAATATGTTCTGGGATGCCCTGATGATAAGGTTGTTGCGTCTGGATCTGGCTTCGAGGTCAATTAGCTCCTGTTGGATGCTCTTCATGGTTGTGTCATTATTTTTTTGATCTTTGAGTAGTTGATCAATTTTAATCTCATTGTCCATTACTTTTGCTTCTGTTTAATCCATTCTGTTTAATATTCTAGTGTCAGTCTTTTCCAAGACCAGTGTTTGTGAAGATTCTTAACTACCAGCATGTTAACAAATTAATAATAGCAGCAAAAAGAAAAATCCATTGACTGGAAGTGTTCAAAATCTTCCTCTCCTGACCTTCCAGCCCGATTAAACAGGAGAGACAGAAACTAGCTCCTTTCTGTGCCTATCTGATAAAAAAACAAATACGATTTCAAATGCGCTACCCTAGCACCCTCAGTTTCACTCACCAGGGCATACAGATCTCTGCACAAAACCTCGAAGAGGCTAAGGAGGCCTTTAAAAGGCATTCAATGAAGTTCAGACAAGGCAAATTAAGTTATGCATTATTTTCACCTTAATGCGCGCCTGATGTCAACTTTGTTATTTTCGAAATTAGACCAGGAAACAAGAGGTTACCTTGCCAGTCGATATATTTATTATAATGCAACAGGTTTAACTTTAACAAAGAAGCATTTTTAACAATTTATCAACTTCAGCATTTTTAAGCTTTAATTTTTTAATTGATTAATTAACAATTAACTTCAGTGTATATAAAGCCTTGCAGCACTTTGGATGATCACTTGATAAAGCTCGGCACAGACCGCTAGCGAGTTATGTGTTTTCATTGTTTTTATGGTTTCATTATTAAAGAATTAGACTTTCTGAGCAGTAGACTGTCTTGGTTTGGCTTTCCACCTTGGATTTATTTTTTATTGGTCCTGTTCGTGCTTTTCTGGATTTCAGGAATACAAATGACACAAGTACCTTATGTCAGGAATACAACTGACACTAGTACCTTAAGTCAGGAATATAACTGACACTAGTACCCGTCAGGAATACCACTGACATTAGTACCTTATGTCAGGAATACAACTGACACTAGTACTGTATGTCAGAATACAGCTGACATTAGTACTTTAAGTCAAGAATACAACTGACACTAGTACCATATGTCAGGAATCCAAGTGACACTAGTACCTTATGTCAGGAATACAACTGACACTAGTACCTTAAGTCAGGAATACCACTGACACTAGTATCTTATGTCAGGAATATAACAGACACTAGTACTTTATGTCAGGAATACAAATGCCACTAGTACCTTATGTCAGGAATACAACTGCCACTAGTACCTTATGTCAGGAATACAACTGCCACTAGTACTTTATGTCAGGAATACAACTGCCAGTAGTATCTTATGTCAGGAATACAACTGCCACTAGTACAGCATGTGAGAAATACCACTGACACTAGTACCTTATGTCAGGAATTCCACTGACACTAGTACCATTTGTCAAGAATACAACTGACACTAGTACCTGTATGTCAGCAGTACAAATGACACTAGTTCCTTATGTAAAGAATACAACTGAAACTAGTACCTTAATTCAGAAATACAACTGAAACTAGTACCTTATGCCAGGAATGCAACTGACACTAGTACCGTATGTCAGGAATACAACTGACACTAGTACCTTATGTCAGCAATACAACTGACACTAGTACTTTATGTCAGGAATACAACTGACACTAGTACCTTGCATCAGAAATACAACTGACACTAGTACTTTATGTCAGGAATACAACTGACACTAGTACCTTATGTCAGGAATACCACTGACACTAGTACCTTATGTCAGGAATACAGCTGACACTAGTACTTTATGTCAGGAATAGAACTGACACTAGTACCTTATGTCAGGAATACAACTGACACTAGTGCTTTATGTCAGGAATACAACTGACACTAGTACCTTATGTCAGGAATACCACTGACACTATTACCTTATGTCAGGAATACAACTGACACTAGTACCGTATGTTAAGAATACAACTGACACTAGCACCTTATGTCAGGAATACAACTGACACTAGTACTTTATGTCAGGAATATAACTGACACTAGTACCTTATGTCAGCAGTACAACTGACACTAGTACCTTATGTCAGGAATACAACTGACACTAGTACATTATGTCAGGAATACAACTGACAGTAATAACTTACGTCAGGAATACATTGACACTAGTACCTATGTCAAGAATATATCTGATACTAGTACCTTATGTCAGGAATACAACTGACACTAGTACCTTATGCCAGGAATAAAACTGAAACTAGTACCTTTACGTCAGGAATACAACTGACACTAGTACTCTATGTCAGGAATAAAACTGACACTAGTACCTTACATCAGGAATACCACTGATACTAGTACCGTATGTCAGGAATACAACTGACACTAGTACCTTATGTCAGCAGTACAACTGACGCTAGTACCTTATGTCAGTAATACAACTGACACTAGTACCGTATGTCATGAATACAACTGACACTAGTACTTTATGTCAGGAATACAACTGACACTAGTACCTTATGTCAGGAATACAACTGACACTAGTACCTTACGTCAGGAATACCACTGACACTAGTACCTATGTCAAGAATATATCTGACACTTGTACCTTATGTCAGGAATACAACTGACACAAGTACCTTATGTCAGGAATAAAACTGACACTAGTACCTTATGTGAGGAATACAACTGACACCAGTACTCTATGTCAGGAATGCAACTGACACTAGTACCTTACATCAGGAATACCACTGACACTAGTAACGTATGTCAGGAATACAACTGACACTAGTATCGTATGCCAAGAATACAACTGACACTAGTATCTTATGTCAGCAGTACAACTGACACTTGTACCTTATGTCAGGAATAAAGCTGACACTAGTACTGTATGTCATGAATACAACTGACACTAGTACCTTATGTCAGCAGTACAGCTGACACTAGTACCTTATGTTAGGAATACAACTGACACTAGTACCTGACGTCAGGAATACCATTGACACTAGTATCTATGTCAAGAATGCATCTGACAGTAGTACCTTATGTCACGCACACAACTGACACTAGTACCTTATGTCAGGAATACAACTGACACTAGTACCTTATGTCAGGAATACAACTGACACTAGTACCCGACATTAGGAATATCATTGACACTAGTACCTATGTCAAGAATACATCTGACACTAGTACCTTATGTCAGGAATACAACTGACACTAGTACCTGTATGTCAGCAGTACAACTGACACTAGTACCTTATGTTAGGAATAAGGTACTAATGTCAGTTGTACTGCTGACATACAGGTACTAGTGTCAGTTGTATTCCTGACATAAGGTACTAGTGTCAGATGTATTCTTGACATAGGTACTAGTGACAATTAATTCCTGACATATTCAGTGTCAGTTGTATTCCTGACATAAGGTACTAGTATCAGTTGTCTTCCTGACATAAGGTACTAGTATCAGTTGTATTCTTGACAATACAACTGACACTAGTAACTTATGCCAGGAATGCAACTGACACTAGTACCTTATGTCAAGAATAGAACTGACACTAGTACCTTATGTCAGGAATACAACTGACACTAGTACCTTACATCAGGAATACAACTGACACCAGTACTTTATGTCAGGAATACAACTGACACTAGTACCTTATGTCAGGAATAACACTGACACTGGTACCTTATGTCAGAAATACAACTGACACTAGTACCTTATGTCATAATCACACCTGACACTAGTGCATTATGTCAGGAATACGACTGACACTAGTACCTTATGTTAGGAATTCAACTGACTCGAATACCGTATGTTAGGAATACAGCTGACACTAGTACCTGCATGTTAGCAGTACAGCTGACACAAGTACCTTATGTCAGGAATACAACTGACACTAGTACCTTATGTCAGGAATACAACTGACACTAGTACCTTATGTAAAGAATACAACTGAAAATAGTACCTTATGTCTGAAATACAACTGACACTAGTTCCTTATGCCAGGAATGCAACTGACACTAGTTCCTTATGTCCGGAATACAACTGACACTAGTACCTGATGTCAGGAATAGAACTGAGAGTACCTTACATCAGGAATACCATTGACACTAGTACCTATGTCAGTAATATATCTGACACTAGTACCTTATGTCAGGAATACAACTAGCACTAATACCTTATGCCAGGAATAAAACTGACACTAGTACCTTATGTCAGGAATACATCTGCCACTAGTTCCTTATGTCATGAATACAACTGACACTAGTACTTTATGTCAGGAATACAACTGACACTAATACCTTATGTCAGGAATACAACTGACACTACTACCTTATTTCAGGAATACAACTGACACTAGTACCTTACTTCTGGAATGCAACTGACACTAGTAACTTATGTCAGGTATACCACTGACACGAGTACGTTACGTCAGGAATACAACTGACTGTTAGTTGCTGGTCTTAAGGCTCTGTGAGCTCGTTCTATAATTATTTTATCCGAAAGGGGTTCTTTGTCCAGGAATATAGAGAAAATATCTGAGATGCTCTCTAGTAAGTCCAAATGTGTAATATGTTCTGGGATGCCCCTGATGATAAGGTTGTTGCGTCTGGATCTGGCTTCGAGGTCAATTAGCTTCTGTTGGATGCTCTTCATGGTTGTGTCATTATTTTTTTGATCTTTGAGTAGTTGATCAATTTTAATCTCATTGTCCATTACTTTTGCTTCTGTTTTATCCATTCTGTTTAATATTCTAGTGTCAGTCTTTTTCCAAGACCAGTGTTTGTGAAGATTCTTAACTACCAGCATGTTAACAAATTAATAATAGCAGCAAAAAAGAAAAAATCCATTGACTGGAAGTGTTCAAAAATCTTCCTCTCTCCTGACCTTCCAGCCCCGATTAAACAGGAGAGACAGAAACTAGCTCCTTTCTGTGCCTATCTGATAAAAAAACAAATACGATTTCAAATGCGCTACCCTAGCACCCTCAGTTTCACTCACCAGGGCATACAGATCTCTGCACAAAACCTCGAAGAGGCTAAGGAGGCCTTTAAAAAGGCATTCAATGAAGTTCCAGACAAGGCAAATTAAGTTATGCATTATTTTCACCTTAATGCGTGCGTCTGATGTCAACTTTGTTATTTTCGGAAATTAGACCAGGAAACAAGAGGTTACCTTGCCAGTCGATAGTGCGAAGATCTCTCTTCTTGGATCGCTGGAGCTGCTAGTTCCACTGCATTTTATTCCACCTCATGAATTTGTTTTCGGCACCCCTGGCCTGTGGTCATGCCTGTCAGTCCTCCGGCAGGTCGTTGACCCTTCGTGACCCAGTATGCAATTGGGTCTTAAAGGCATACAGTTCCTTTGGTACTTTTCAGGTCACACGGTTTTGCTTCTTTTTGGTTGCAGGATACGGTTTCCTTCTTCTCCACTATGCAGTAGTGTCTTCTACAACAAAAATAAATAGTTGTCTTTTTCAGCGGGCCCTCCAGCACCAACATGTTGCACTCGCTCCTAATCGGAAGCTACCATGATTATTCACCAGCGCAAATATCACGCAGGGCAGAGCATTACGTGATCGCAGCATCCTACCTCTTCTATTTCCTGCTATTTACTTTAAGGTAATATCGTGCCTATATATGGTGTACGGAAGTTCAAATCACAAAGCAGAAAAGAATCAACTGTTCTTCAGCTTTTACCTTCTTTGGCTTTCTGTGTAAACGAATATTTTCAGCTGCTTATTTTCAAAGCTTAACAGATATACTGTTTTACTTTCTGACTTACAGCTGCAATGTGGGAATAAATGTCTTTGATTGATTTTCTTCTACGTTCCTTAGTGCCTTAAATTACAACATTTTAAGCACAATATCCCAGACTGTTTCCCCACACTGAATTAGAATGACTTCAATTATTATACTTATTAATTTACTTTTACAGGTTATTGCCTTTAGTCTGCAGAGTATTGCTGTGCTGTGCCAATAACAGAATCTGTTGTAGGTCATGATTTACGATTCTTCCCTATATATTTCAAGATAGTGGGTAGCCTGATCTTAGCTTGACCTACCCAAGGTGTAATGTTTATTTCTACATGTTTTAAGGTTATTTGTACAGAACATTAATATATATAGCTGTAATGACTTGGTTTTCACAATGAATCTGCTTTTTTATTGACCTAGAATGACACTTTTCCACAGTAAACATTAACCAAAATATTGTCTTGCCTCACAGGTAACAGTTTTCAGGATGCCAGAATTGAAATTGGATATAGTCAATAGGCATTTCATTTTAATATTTATTATGTTACAAATTTAGATAATTCTGCAGATTTCATTGTAAGATCATAATGCCTTAGTGTTATTCACTTATCACTAACAAATGCTAAGCATTGTACTGTCAGAAAATATTTCAATTTCTGTACAAGAAAACAGTTTTTAGAGTCAGCTGTGCAGCCCCAATGTAATTATTTATGACGCAGTATTATCACTTGAGATAGTCACCACAAAATCAATTGATATTAAAATCTGGCAAAGCCAAACCGTTGAACAGCACAGCAAGTGTTCACTTTCTAAAGAGTTAGAAGCCCGGGTAGGTCATTTCATTTTGGGAGAGTGAAGTTCCACTGGTTGGCATAATTATCATAATCATAATAAATAAAAATATTTTACTTGATCTGTGTTTGCTCCAAGAATAAACAAATCCCAAGAAACCTGCTGCTGGGTTTTGGTCAGAGTTTGATTGGCGTTTGCTACTATACAACTGATGGACCAGTAGAATATAATTAAACCAGAACAGATCAATGTGAAGTTCCTCAAACACAAGTTATCAGGTGTATTGTGTTCTGCAATCTGTTTTCTTTTATGTATGATATTTGCTGTAATTGATATGGTTGGTCTGTACTGCTTGAATAGAAAGTCAAAACATTAAACTTATATACAGCCTTTAGTGACTTGGGTTAAAATTACCTAAGATTGCAACATAATCTATACTGTTGTCTTGGAGCATAGACTAGATACAATAACTCTGACAAATTTAAATAAGGCTAACTTGTACTTATAAATAAAACCGTTGGTCATTTTTGGAAGCAACAAAAGGCTCAACCCTGCCAGCTAGATTGGCGAGTAAGACCGTTAGGAGTAATGGCATTTTTGACTGATTCATATGTCCTGTTGTCTGGAGAGGGTGATTGTGTCATTTGGGAAGCAATTGCCTTTACAAATTATAGAACCTCTCTTACCTCACAGCAGGTGGACTATAGGTTTTTCTGAGACACTGATATAACCTAAAATTGCGGTCTATTAAGGGGTTGTCTCTTAGTGAAGCAAATTCCCAAAAGTACACAAGGTTTCGATATAACGCTAGTGTCAAGAGGGAATGGTAGAATGTTATAAAGTATTTTCATCCAGTGATTAAGTTTGTTTCCAAATAAAAAGTGTTATAATTACTGTTATAGTTATAATAATGGGAGTGTCGCAGAGGCTGGTTATAGATCTTTATTGTAAGCAAAATACTCTTCGTGGAAAGGTAAATATTCTTTTCTTTTTTGACTGCTGTTCACCTCTGAACAATGATAAGCTTAAAGTTTAAACATGTAATCTGTTGAAAGATGGGGGCTTTAGTTTAACAATGGGGATATAATAAATGTTTATGAAGTCTAAATAAATTGCTATTGTTTTATAGTTCTACATCATTTTCCTTCACTAGGGCGGGGCGGTGGACTTGGTTTAAGCACTGCTTGGGTTTGCAATGCATTTTTGCTCACGGCGATTAAGGAGGCATACTCTGGGAACATGTTTTTTCTCTAACTGATTAAGCCTTATACAGAGCAATTTGTGGTTCCCAGACCCTTCTGGGCTTAGGGGGAGGTGGGTAGGCACCGGGAATAAGCGGGAAAGATCGATTATACTTGCCCATACATTAAGAATGCAGTTTGATAGTAAGGTTCAGTCTTGTACATACCCTCTATTACATATCCCCCTGTATTACCTACTTAAATCAACTGGTTGATGTGGAGCCTAGAATCCTGGAACATTAAGGGACTAAAATCACCTAAGAAAAAAAAATTGCTTATGCATCTAACATTGAAATCTACCTCTAATATTACTTTCCTCCAAGAGACACATTTACTGAATCAACAATGGGAACAAGAAAAATTGAGACCATGGATCAAAAACATTATAGCCTCAGAAAGCACTACGAAAAGTGCTGGAGTGGCCATTATTATCAAAAATAGCTCCGGAGCAAAGATAGGTAAGATGGGGTCAGATGATGAGGGTAGGTGGTCTTTCTTCACTTCAAATCACCCCTTGTTAGATAAACCTATTCTCGTTAT
This sequence comes from Protopterus annectens, assembly GCF_019279795.1. Classification (NCBI taxonomy): domain Eukaryota; kingdom Metazoa; phylum Chordata; order Ceratodontiformes; family Protopteridae; genus Protopterus; species Protopterus annectens. The sequence goes on from NC_056732.1 coordinate 510,960,313, forward strand.
TAACATATATGCCCCATGTTACGCTCAACAAGTTTTTTTTTGCAAAGCTATACAACTTTCTTTCTTCCTTTCCCAATCACTACTATATCATTGGTGGAGACTGGAATTCGGTGCAGGACCCCAGATCTGATAGATCAAACTCAAAAGCGAGATATAATCTGTCAGCATATAAAGCCTTAACTGAACTGAAAGTAGACTTTAACTTATTTGACCCGAGCATATTTCTAGACCCTACTCAGAAAAAATCCAATTACACTTTCTTCTCCAGCTGCACCAAAAGTTGGTCCAGATTGGACTTTTTTCTGATTTCCCGGGCCTTCTACAACCTGGACATCTCCTTTAATCAATCTCCCAGATCTCTATCTGATCATTCCAAAATCTCTTTATCTATTTACCGACACAACAAAGACCTAACCAACAGATCAGCTCTCTGCTGGAGATTGAACCCCAATCTCCTGACGAAAGAGGAAATTACTGCTCAAATTGAAGAATACCTTGATAATTTTCTTAAATCTAGGGACTCCTTCCAATCTCCAATAGATTATGAATGGGCCGCGGTTAAATCAATGATCAGGGGATTCCTGATAAACAAAGCCTCATACTATAAAAAACTTCGTAACAAAAAAGAAAGGGAATTAACTTCTCAGCTACAGTCAGCAGAAAAGGAAGCTCAAACAAACCACACCCGGCTCCTAGAAGAACGTATTATCCAGTTACAAAAAGAACTAATTTCCTTACAATCAGATAACCTGAGCTTACATGAAATTAAGTCACTGGCCTTATACGCGGATGTGATACAATCTCCCTCCAGATTTTTGGCCAGAGTGATCAATTTATCTAAAACCTCTACATTTATACCAGAAATTCATTATAAAGGGAAAGAGTTCCAGAAACCCAATGAAATCATCAAATTATTTGAAAATATTTTCACTCAAACATATGGACCCACAGGAAACATGGTTGATGAAACAGAAATTCAATCTTTCTTGAGAAATTTGACCTTTCCCAAACTCACGGATAGACGGAATAAATTCCTGGAGAGAGACATCAACACACAGGAGATCATTTGTGTCATTAATAACCTTAAACCTAACAAATCCCCTGGCCCCGACGGATTTACGGCAGAATTTTACAAGGTATTTAGCACAAAAATATCTAAAGGACTGAGGATATTGTTTAATTATATTATTTTAAATGGTTTTAAAGATACGCATTTAAACGCCTCTAAAACTATCTTCATTCCCAAGCATAATACGGACCCAAAAAATCCTGAAAACTATAGACCAATTTCCATAATCAATTTAGATATGAAAATCCTAGCAATGGTCCTAGCTAATAGACTGAAAGCGATCATTCCTTATATTATCTCACCCGAACAATCGGGGTTTATCCCGGGAAGGCAAGCTAATGACCAAACATTACTACTGGAATATATGATACACCATTCCAATCTTATTAAGCACCCTATATATGCCCTAGCGGTGGACGCATTCAAGGCTTTTGATCGCTTAAGTACAAAATTTCTATTTCTTACGCTTCCTCTCTTCAATAACCCAATCTCATTTATAGACAAAATAAAAACCCTTTATTCTGAAACTTACACTACGCTTCAAATAAATAATGTACTCTCCAACAGGATCAAAATTGTCAACGAGGTCAGACAGGGTTGCCCGCTTTCCCCACTTCTATTTAACCTATATATGCAACCACTATTCATGCTTATTAAACAATCTACTTTTCATCATCCCCCTAGTATTTATAATTCGAAGATTTCTTTTTCAGCTTACGCAGATGATTTAAATATTTATTTCACTCTCCCCGGCTCTGACCTAATCAAAATATTATCATCCATTAAAATATTTTCTAACCTCGCAAATTATAAACTTAATAAAGATAAATCCTTAATATTTCCCTTGAATATCCACTCTATGTTGCCTAATACATTTTCAGAATCAGAGCTCAAAACAAAAGAACATCTGCATTATCTAGGAATTCACTTCTCACAGGGTAACCAAAACTACTATCAGGACAATGTCGTCCGATACTGGAATAATATCCAAAACGATATTGATAGATGGTCAAAATTCAAGCTCCCTTTTTTGGCCAGAACCACGGTGATTAAGATGAATATTCTTCCTAGACTTCTTTATCTGTTTCATGCAACCACCTGTATTCTACATAACAACTTCTTCAAAAGGATTATATCATCCATCTCGAAATTTATTTGGGCTCCTAAATCGGTTAGAATTAGCTATTCAAAACTCATTTATCTGAAGGAGAGGGGTGGGGTGGGTCTTCCTGACTTCAAAACCTACTATCAGATAATAAATAGTAGTAGAATATTTAAGATTGCGTATTATCAGATAGATAAATCTGAATGGGTCCCGGCATGGGTGATTTTAGGAAATTGTTTTATCAAAACATTAAAATTTAACCCCGCAGCACTCCCATTTTTAAATGAGTCAAACTTAGGATTATTAAAACGCTCAAAAAGCATATTATTTAGCATTAAATCCCTCCAGGCCCTCTTCAATTCTCTGAACCTGTCTCACTCTTTTATAACTCTTCAACCACCTCATCTCAATCCCAACCTTAAATTAAATGGTCATATGCTTAATTTGGTTCAATACCCTCTCCTTTTGAATACTTCTATAGCCGATTTTTCCCCTTTAGGCAGCAGAATATCACTAACCTGAGAACTAAACTGAATTTACCCAAAAATTACCTGAGTATTTTAAGACAAATTAGAGAGCTGATACAAAAGTATCTAGATCATCCCCTGGTATCAGAAAATGATATTTTAACATGTAAAATGATAAAGAAACTCCTTCTCACTGGGAAAAAATGACCGCAAACTCCTACAAGGCCATTATTTCGCTCAGAGATCAGAATGCTCTCTGTATTTCGAAATTTTGGACAAAGATTAACCCTGCTATTAACCAAAACCAGATCTCAAAAGCTATAAATATAAGCTATAAATCTATTCCTTTAAAAAGGTTGAAATACACTCAACTTATGATCATGAATAATGCTTATCTCACCTCGGATGTCCTTAGTAGAATGTTCCCAAATCAGTCCCCCAAATGTTGCTACTGCTTGAGTCAAACAGATGACATCCTCCATGTGTTCTGGAGTAGCAAGTGCTCCTACAAACTTTGGTGTGCCTTAAGAGTGATTCTTGAGAAAATTGGATATGAAAAATCCACCCTCTCATGGGAATTCACTATCCTCCATATCCTACCTCCTGGCATATCTGAGAGGAAATGTAAGGTTTTAATTCCTATCTTTATGTTAATCAAATATTACATTTCCCTAAATTGGAAAAATAGACACGCTCTCTCTTGGGAGGGGTTCAAATTAATAGCTATTAAATACCTCAAGGCACACAAATTTCTATTCCACAGTATTAAGAACAAACCAGTTATTAAGGAATTTTGGGGAATATTATCAGAACATATACTGAATTGAATATTGATCTCATGGAGATTTCAATTACTTTCTTCAAGCTATACTGGACTCATTCAGGAAGCTTTGGGCATTGTATGATTTTGTATATAGTTTTGTTTTGATGTATTTGTCTTTGATTTTTTTTTTTTTTTTAGGATTTATGTCTGTTGTAACTGTCTATTTTCTGTATGATTAACAATTTTTGTGAAAATTTACAATAAAGAGAATTTAAAAAAAAAAGGAATACAACTGACACTAGTACCATGTCAAAATACAACTGACACTAGTACCTTATGTCAGCAGTACAACTGACACTAGTACCTTATGTCAGGAATACAACTGACACTAGTACCTTATGTAAAGAATACAACTGAAACTAGTACCTTATGTCAGAAATACAACTGACACTAGTTCCTTATGCCAGGAATGCAAGTGACAGTAGTACCTTATGTCAAGAATACAACTGACACTAGTACCTTATGTCAGGAATACAACTGACACTAGTACTTTATGTCAGGAATACAACTGACACTAGTTCCTTATGTCCGGAATACAACTGACACTAGCACCATATGTTAAGAATACAACTAACACTAGTACCTTATGTCAGCAGTACAAGTGACACTAGTACTGCTGACATAAGGTACTAGTGTCACTTGTACTGCTGACATAAGGTAGTACAAGTGACACTAGTACCTTATGTCAGGAATACAACTGACACTAGTACATTATGTCAGGAATACAACTGACAGTACCTTACGTCAGGAAAACCATTGACGCTAATACCTATGTCAATAATATATCTGACACTAGTACCTTATGTCAGGAATACAACTGACACTGGTACCTTATGCCAGGAATAAAACTGACACTAGTACCTTACGTCAGGAATACAACTGACACTAGCTCTCGATGTCAGGAATACAACTGGCACTAGTATCTTACATCAGGAATACCACTGACACTAGTACCTCATGGCAGGAATACAACTGACACTAGTACTGTATGTCAGGAATACAACTGACACTAGTACCTTATGTCAGGAATACAACTGACACTAGTTCCGTATGTCATGAATACAACTGATACTAGTACTTTATGTCAGGAATACAACTGCCACTAATATCGTATGTCAGGAATACAACTGACACTAGTACCTTATGTCAGGAATACAACTGACACTACTACCTTATTTCAGGAATATAACTTATACTAGTACCTTACATCTGGAATACAACTGACACTAGTACTTTATGTCAGGAATACAACTGACACTAGTAACTTATGCCAGGTATACCACTGACACGAGTATGTTATGTCAGGAATACAACTGACACTAGTACTGTATGTCACAAATACAAGTGACACTAGTAACTTGTGTCAGCAGTACAACTGACACTAGTACCTTATGTCAGGAATACAACTGACACTAGTACCATATGCCAGGAATACAACAGAAACTAATAGCTTATGTCAGCAGTGCAGCTGACATTAGTACCTTATGTCAGGAATACAACTGACACTAGTAACTTATGTCAGGAATACAATTGACGCTAGTACCTTACATCAGGAATGCCATTGACACTAGTACCTATGTCATAAATACATCTGTCACTAGTACCTTATGTCAGGAATACAACTAACACTACTACCTTATTTCAGGAATACAACTGACACTAGTACCTTACGTCCGGAATACAACTGACGCTAGTACTTTATGTCATGAATACAACTGACACTAGTACCTTACGTCAGGTATACCACTGACACAAGTACGTTATGTCAGGAATACAACTGACACTAGTATCGTATGTCACGAATACAATTGACACTATTACCTTATGTCAGCAGTACAACTGACACTAGTACCATATGTCAGGAATACACCTGACACTAGTACCTTTTTCCAGGAATTCAACTGACACTAGTACCTTATATCAGAAATACCACTGACACTAGTACCTTATGTGAGGAATATAACTGACACTAGTACCTTATGTCAGGAATACAACTGACAATGGTTCCTTATGTCAAGAATACAACTGACACTAGAACCTTATGTCAGCAGTACAACTGACACGAATACCTTATGTAAAGAACACAACTGACACTAGTACTTTATGTCAGGAATACAACTGAAACTAGTATCTTATGTCAGGAATACAACTGAAATAGTACAGTATGTCTGGAATACAACTGACACTAGTACCTTATGTCAGGAATACAACTGCAGTAGTACCTTATGCCAGGAATACAACTGACACTAGTACCTTATGTTAGGAATACAACTGCCACTAGGACCGTATGTCAGGAATAAAACTGACACTATAGGTTCATAGGTTCATAGGTGGGTACTAGGCAATCTGCCCGAAGGCATTTATAAACCTAGCCAGAATGTGTTGGCTTTCACCGCCCCCTTAGATTATTTCCCTGTGCCTCTGTCCAGCAGAGCCACTGAAATGATCCCCGAGGTAAACTTTCTGTGTCCCATCCACTCGTCAAGGTTTTTTTTTTTGGAGAGTGTTATAGAGGAGCTCTGCCTAATTTTAGATTGGGATCTTGTTCCAAAACATGGGAAGTCTCTGGGAATGGAATCTATCCCTCCAGCATGTCCTATTTATTGTTGTGGTGAGGTTTAGATCACTAGAGCGTGTGGCTCGAGGGGATAAGGTTTTCTTTAGTTGGAGCATGCCCATCAATTCTGGGTTGAACATGGCCTTGTATGTCAGGCAGAGATCACCTCTGAGTAGGTGTTATGCAACCGAGTACAACTGGAGTTTCTTCATTCGAGCTGTATAGGGCATACTTTATGTAAGGAATACAACTGACACTAGTACCTTATGTCAGGAATATCAGTGACACTAGAACCTTATGTCAGGAGTACACCTGACAGTAGTACTGTATGTTAAGAATACAACTGACACTAGTACCTTATGTCAGGAATAGAACTGACACTAGTACCTTATGCAAAGAATGGAACTGACACTAGTACCTTATGTCAGGAATACGACTGACAGTAGTACTTTATGTCAGGAATACAACTGAAACGTATCTTATGTCAGGAATGCAACTGAAATAGTACCGTATGTCTGGAATACAACTGACACTAGTACCTTATGTCAGGAATACAACTGACACTAGTACCGTATGTCAGAAATACAACTGACACTAGTACCTTATGTCAGGAATAAAACTGAAACTAGTATCTTATGTCAGGAATACAACTGAAATAGTACCGTATGTCTGGAATACAACTGCCACTAGTACCTTATGTCAGGAATACAACTGACACTACTACCTTATTTCAGGAATATAACTGACACTAGTACCTTACGTCTGGAATACAACTGACACTAGTACTTTATGTCAGGAATACAACTGACACTAGTAACTTATGTCAGGAATACATCTGACACTAGTACCTTATGTCAGGAATACAACTGACACTAGTACTTTATGTCAGGAATACAACTGAAACTAGTATCTTATGTCAGGAATACAACTGAAATAGTACAGTATGTCTGGAATACAACTGACACTAGTACTTTATGTCAGGAATACAATTGACACTAGTATCTTATGTCAGGAATACAACTGACACTAGTACCTTATGTCAGGAATACAACTGACACTAGTACCTTTTGTCAGGAATACAACTGACACTAGTACTCTATGTCAGGAATACATCTGATACAAGTACCTTATGTCAGGAATGGAACTGACACTAATACCTTATGCAAAGAATGGAACTGACACAAGTATCTTATGTCAGGAATGCAACTGACACTAGTACCTTATGTCAGGAATACGACTGACAGTAGTACTTTATGTCAGGAATACAACTGAAACTAGTATCTTATGTCAGGAATGCAACTGAAATAGTACCGTATGTCTGGAATACAACTGACACTAGTACCGTATGTCAGGAATACAACTGACACTAGTACCTTATGTCAGGAATACAACTGACACTAGTACCTTTTGTCAGGAATACAACTGACACTAGTACTCTATGTCAGGAATACATCTGACACAAGTACATTATGTCAGGAATAGAACTGACACTAGTACCTTATGTAAAGAATGGAATTGACACTAGTACCAGATGTCAGGAATACAACTGACACTAGTACCTTTTGTCAGGAATACAACTGACACTAGTACTCTATGTCAGGAATACATCTGACACAAGTACCTTATGTCAGGAATAGAACTGACGCTAGTATCTTATGTAAAGAATGGAACTGACACTAGTACCAGATGTCAGGAATACAACTGACACTAGTTCCTTATGTCAGGAATACAACTGACACTAGTACCTTATGGCAGGAATACAACTGACACTAGTACCGTATGTCAGGAATACAACTGACACTAGTACCTTATGTCAGGAATACAACTGCCACTCATTCCGTATGTCATGAATACAACTGACACTAGTACTTTATGTCAGGAATACAACTGCCACTAATACCGTATGTCAGGAATACAACTGACACTAGTACCTTATGTTAGGAATACAACTGACACTACTACCTTTTTTCAGGAATATAACTGACACTAGTACTTTACGTCTGGAATACAACTGACACTAGTACTTTATGTCAGGAATACAACTGACACTAGTAACTTATGCCAGGTATACCACTGACACGAGTATGTTATGTCAGGAATACAACTGACACTAGTACCGTATGTCACAAATACAACTGACACTAGTAACTTATGTCAGCAGTACAACTGACACTAGTACCTTATGTTAGGAATACAACTGACACTAGTACCATATGCCAGGAATACAACAGAAACTAGTACCTTATGTCAGCAGTACAGCTGACATTAGTACCTTATGTCAGGAATACAACTGACACTAGTACCTTATGTCAGGAATACAACTGACGCTAGTACCGTATGTCAGGAATACCATTGACACTAGTACCTATGTCATAAATACATCTGTCACTAGTACCTTATGTCAGGAATACAACTAACACTACTACCTTATTTCAGGAATACAACTGACACTAGTACCTTACGTCCGTAATACAACTGACACTAGTACTTTATGTCATGAATACAACTGACACTAGTACCTTACCATCAGGTATACCACTGACATGAGTACGTTTTGTCAGGAATACAACTGACACTAGTACTGTATGTCACAAATACAACTGACACTATTACCTTATGTCAGCAGTACAACTGACACAAGTACCATATGTCAGGAATACCACTGACACTAGTACCTTATGAGAGGAATATAACTGACACTAGTACCTAATGTCAGGAGTACAACTGACACTAGTTCCTTATGTCAAGAATACAACTGACACTAGAACCTTATGTCAGCAGTACAAATGACGCTACTATCTTATGTAAAAAACACAACTGACACTAGTACCTTATGTCAAGAATACAACTGACACAAGTACCTTATGTCAGGAATACAACTGACACTAGTACCTTATGTCAGGAATAACACTGACACTGGTACCTTATGTCAGAAATACAACTGACACTAGTACCTTATGTCATGATCACACCTGACACTAGTGCATTATGTCAGGAATATGACTGACACTAGTACCTTATGTCAGGAATTCAACTGACTCGAATACCGTATGTTAGTAATACAGCTGACACTAGTACCTGCATGTCAGCAGTACAGCTGACACAAGTACCTTATGTCAGGAATACAACTGACACTAGTACCTTATGTCAGGAATACAACTGACACTAGTACCTTATGTAAAGAATACAACTGAAAAAAGTACCTTATGTCTGAAATACAACTGACACTAGTTCCTTATGCCAGGAATGCAACTGACACTAGTTCCTTATGTCCGGAATACAACTGACACTAGTACCATATGTTAAGAATACAACTGACACTACTACCTTATGTCAGCAGTACAACTGACATGAGTAACCTATGTCTGGAATACAACTGACACTAGTACCTGATGTCAGGAATACAACTGAGAGTACCTTACATCAGGAATACCATTGACACTAGTACCCATGTCAGTAATATATCTGACACTAGTACCTTATGTCAGGAATACAACTAGCACTAATACCTTATGCCAGGAATAAAACTGACACTAGTACCTTACGTCAGGAATACATCTGACACTAGTACCTTATGTCAGGAATACAACTGACACTAGTACATTATGTCAGCAGTACAACTGGCACTAGTACCTTATGTCAGGAATACATCTGCCACTAGTTCCGTATGTCATGAATACAACTGACACTAGTACTTTATGTCAGGAATACAACTGACACTAATACCATATGTCAGGAATACAACTGACACTAGTACCTTATGTCAGGAATTCAACTGACACTAGTACCTTAAGTCAGGAATACCATTGACACATGTACCTGTGTCAAAAATACATCTGACACTAGTACCTTATGTCAGGAATACAACTGACACTACTACCTTATTTCAGGAATACAACTGACACTAGTACCTTACTTCTGGAATGCAACTGACACTAGTACAACTGACACTAGTAACTTATGTCAGGTATACCACTGACACGAGTACGTTACGTCAGGAATACAACTGACTGTTAGTTGCTGGTCTTAAGGCTCTGTGAGCTCGTTCTATAATTATTTTATCCAAAAGGGGTTCTTTGTCCAGGAATATAGAGAAAATATCCGAGATGCTCTCTAGTAAGTCCAAATGTGTAATATGTTCTGGGATGCCCCTGATGATAAGGTTGTTGCGTCTGGATCTGGCTTCGAGGTCAATTAGCTTCTGTTGGATGCTCTTCATGGTTGTGTCATTATTTTTTTGATCTTTGAGTAGTTGATCAATTTTAATCTCATTGTCCATTACTTTTGCTTCTGTTTTATCCATTCTGTTTAAAATTCTAGTGTCAGTCTTTTTCCAAGACCAGTGTTTGTGAAGATTCTTAACTACCAGCATGTTAACAATTTAATAATAGCAGCAAAAAAGAAAATATCCATTGACTGGAAGTGCTCAAAAATCTTCCTCTCTCCTGACCTTCCAGCCCCGATTAAACAGGAGAGACAGAAACTAGCTCCTTTCTGTGCCTATCTGATAAAAAAACAAATAAGATTTCAAATGCGCTACCCTAGCACCCTCAGTTTCACTCACCAGGGCATACAGATCTCTGCACAAAACCTCGAAGAGGCTAAGGAGGCCTTTAAAAAGGCATTCAATGAAGTTCCAGACAAGGCAAATTAAGTTATGCATTATTTTCACCTTAATGCGTGCGTCTGATGTCAACTTTGTTATTTTCGGAAATTAGACCAGGAAACAAGAGGTTACCTTGCCAGTCGATATATTTATTATAATGCAACAGGTTTAACTTTTAACAAAGAAGCATTTTTAACAATTTATCAACTTCAGCATTTTTAAGCTTTAATGTTTTAATTGATTAATTAACAATTAACTTCAGTGTATATAAAGCCTTGCAGCACTTTGGATGATCACTTGATAAAGCTCGGCACAGACCGAGCGAAAGCGCATGTGTTTTCATTGTTTTTTATGGTTTCGTATTAAAGAATTAGACTTTCTGAGCAGTAGACTGTCTTGGTTTGGCTTTCCACCTTGGATTTATTTTTTATTGGTCCTGTTCGTGCTTTTCTGGATTTCAGGAATACAAATGACACAAGTACCTTATGTCAGGAATACAACTGACACTAGTACCTTAAGTCAGGAATATAACTGACACTAGTACCTTACGTCAGGAATACCACTGACATTAGTACCTTATGTCAGGAATACAACTGACACTAGTACTGTATGTCAGAAATACAGCTGACATTAGTACTTTAAGTCAAGAATACAACTGACACTAGTACCATATGTCAGGAATCCAAGTGACACTAGTACCTTATGTCAGGAATACAACTGACACTAGTACCTTAAGTCAGGAATACCACTGACACTAGTATCTTATGTCAGGAATATAACAGACACTAGTACTTTATGTCAGGAATACAAATGCCACTAGTACCTTATGTCAGGAATACAACTGCCACTAGTACCTTATGTCAGGAATACAACTGCCACTAGTACTTTATGTCAGGAATACAACTGCCAGTAGTATCTTATGTCAGGAATACAACTGCCACTAGTACAGCATGTGAGAAATACCACTGACACTAGTACTTTATGTCAGGAATACAGCTGACACTAGTACTTTATGTCAGGAATACAGCTGACACTAGTACCATATGTCAGGAATACCACTGCCACTAGTATTTTATGTCAGGAATACAACTGACACTAGTACCTTATGTCAGGAGAACAAATGAAACTAGTAGCTTATGTCAAGAATACCACTGACACTAGTACCTTATATCAAGAATACAACTGACACTAGTACCTTATGTCAGGAATACATCTGACACTAGTACCTTATGTCAGGAATACAACTGACACTAGTACTTTATGTCAGGAATACAACTGAAACTAGTATCTTATGTCAGGAATACAACTGAAATAGTACAGTATGTCTGGAATACAACTGACACTAGTACCTTATGTCAGGAATACAATTGACACTAGTATCTTATGTCAGGAATACAACTGACACTAGTACCTTATGTCAGGAATACAACTGACACTAGTACCTTTTGTCAGGAATACAACTGACACTAGTACTCTATGTCAGGAATACATCTGATACAAGTACCTTATGTCAGGAATAGAACTGACACTAGTACCTTATGCAAAGAATGGAACTGACACAAGTATCTTATGTCAGGAATGCAACTGACACTAGTACCTTATGTCAGGAATACGACTGACAGTAGTACTTTATGTCAGGAATACAACTGAAACTAGTATCTTATGTCAGGAATGCAACTGAAATAGTATCGTATGTCTGGAATACAACTGACACTAGTACCGTATGTCAGGAATACAACTGACACTAGTACCTTATGTCAGGAATACAACTGACACTAGTACCTTTTGTCAGGAATACAACTGACACTAGTACTCTATGTCAGGAATACATCTGACACAAGTACATTATGTCAGGAATAGAACTGACACTAGTATCTTATGTAAAGAATGGAATTGACACTAGTACCAGATGTCAGGATTACAACTGACACTAGTACCTTTTGTCAGGAATACAACTGACACTAGTACTCTATGTCAGGAATACATCTGACACAAGTACATTATGTCAGGAATAGAACTGACGCTAGTATCTTATGTAAAGAATGGAACTGACACTAGTACCAGATGTCAGGAATACAACTGACACTAGTTCCTTATGTCAGGAATACAACTGACACTAGTACCTTATGGCAGGAATACAACTGACACTAGTACCGTATGTCAGGAATACAACTGACACTAGTACCTTATGTCAGGAATACAACTGCCACTCATTCCGTATGTCATGAATACAACTGACACTAGTACTTTATGTCAGGAATACAACTGCCACTAATACCGTATGTCAGGAATACAACTGACACTAGTACCTTATGTTAGGAATACAACTGACACTACTACCTTTTTCAGGAATATAACTGGTAAACTGTTTAATTAGGGTTATGCTACTGTAATTAGTCTTTTTTAAAGGACTGTAAATAAATTTGTTGAGGTGCACACTAAGGTTATTCAGCTTTACAGTAGTCTGGTGGCATTATTTATTAATTAAAATAGACAACAAAGTATATCCAGTTTTACTATAAATTGTTTAGATATTTAAGTTAAGATGTTTTGACTTCACCTTGGGAATACTATATTAATTTTAACCCATATCCTATATAGGTCACTGTGTTCTGTTAACACTAAAAAATAATATGTACTAAAACTGCCTGCCTTATATTTTAGGAGTTGTTTATTGACTGCTGACAATGACACTACTAGGTATATACCATAAATTTACATGTGTTTGTTTAGTTAGTCTGACTGCGTACTGATAGCTCTTCTGTTTTTCGGTTTAAGTATTCCTGACATCAGATTCTACTATTTAGTTGCTTATCTTGTGAAACTGTGGCACTTCTAATTAGGAAGACATTTCATGACGTTCTTAAGCAGTGCCTATGCTTTTTAAGTCATGGTAAATCACTGCACACCATCCCTGCATCTAGGCTATATTTAAATCTAAACTGGATGAACCTTTGACTTTAAAACAGGGTACTGATTAACTTAATCCAATTTACTTCTGTGATCATTTGCGGTGCTTTATTACACCAAGTTCTCTCTGCTAGGCACCCCCATTATTGTGGTCACACCTCACTAACATAGCAGTGCTGTGAAAAAACAAAACATCTTAGTTCACGTAACCTGTGCTCTCTGTGTATATAATACATTTATAGAATTATGATGGCAACAAGGCAGCATGTGCAGTCACTTGCTTACAGCACTGTCCTTTCTAGTAGTGCTGTTGCCTTGAAGCATTCTGCAATGTGTACATGTACATTTGCAGGTTTTGGATGTCAAAGGGTGTGCACTCCCAGCTTTTCCTGCAGTGCTGCTCTCCTGATGAAATCTGTAACACATAGGTGGGTGCTTCCCTTACCAGGCACAAGACATTGCAATGTATTTGCAAGTACTGCTTCAGTGGAATACGCTTTGTATTGGGGTAAAGAAGACATTGCAGTCTTCATGAACTGTATGCCATTTCTGCATACTTGCAACAAATTTAGACTTAGGTCATTATTTCATTATTTCCATGTACAGTGCTGGTCAGAAAAGGAATATAAAAGGCATTAACAGGGAAAAGCTGTAAAACACAATAGTATTGCTGAAGCAACTTTCTTCATTAATCTTACATATCTGTGAGAGCATTCGTCTATGCATGGCCATCAGTGACCTCTTCTTAAAGTTTGTATTTACCACTGATTAATAATGTTGATTAATGATTATTAACCACTCCACTAACTACCTTGATTATAGCAAGCTCATAAGCCTAGTACTTATTATACAGCTGGAACTTCTTATTTTAACATTTGTTAATGTCTGTTAAAATAAGAAGTTCCAGCTGGAACTTCTTATTTTAACATTTGTTAATGTCTGTTATGTACTTCACAGATAAAGATTCTAGTTGTCTACTGATGTACTATAGCCTTCATCTGTAAATATGTTGTAAGTAATTGCTATGTAAATTGTTAATCACTATGTAATCAAATGTAACTACTGTCTGTTTATTTTAACTGTGGAGCTTTTCTCCCTGGGCCTCCACTGAAAATGGACCTACATCCAGTCGGACACTCCCGGTCAACAAATATAAATGAATAAATAAAATAATAAAAAATGGTGATTATAGAGGCAGTAAGCTAAGCCTACAGAACTAATAGACAATGATCTTTGTATTGTTTACTGCTGCAGTAACACCAACTCTTGTGATTTCTGTGGCAGAAGGGCTCACTTTCCAAAATGTTTACCTTTTTCTCTTTCAGCTAGGCAGACAACCTCCCACCTGGATGTTAGGTCATCTCTTGTACAAAAAAGGATATCTGCTTGCACTATCTTCAGCTATTTTCCTTGCCACAGATTGTGAAAGGAATATCTTTAGTTGATGTGAGTTGTAATCTGTGGTTCTTGACTAATTGCTGCCTTAGATTTTGAGGTTCTAAGTTAACCAGACTCATATGTTCAAATTCCAAGAAACATTCTTGTCCCAACTAAAGGGCAAGGTGAAGGAGATGCGAGATAAAGCCCTGAGAGACAAAGTGCTAGATCTTTTTCCAACATTAACAAGCACTCTATCAAGTGCAACTGGGATAGAGTAAATGCATAGTGCAGGGTAGCAGTTTTGGGGTCTATTATACAGAGGCCTGCCCAGTCAATGACACAGCTCCTGCCAGAACATATGGAGATTCAACTTCTTAATAGCTTACTTGACAAGGAACTACTGTATGGTTCATCAGCTGAACAGGTGTTTAAACGAAAGGAAAAGTGGAAGACTATGCAGTCTGTAAAACATCTGAAGCACCTTCAGTCACTTAAAGTTGGAATTATCCCACTAAAAGCTGGTTCTCCCACTGGAGGTAGTATAAAGGGAGCAGCTGAATGCATCTAAAAAACACTTCTGGAGAAAATGGCAAGCTGAGCAAAAGAGAAAGCTTGGGGGCCCTCAGAGCAGAGATACCAAACGAGAGTGGTTATGACTCAACAGAACTCTACCCTCCACCTACCCCTCAAATCCCACCTCAACCCAAAATCACATGTCCATCTACCCCTCCCCTTCCCACCCCTTTCAAAAGATAAGAGTTTGTCTTGGACTGGTTCTAACAAAAAGAGAAAATAATCACACATGATGCTTGGGTATTACAAATAATTAGATTGGGATACATACTCCAGTTCATAAAACAACCACAGTTCTCAGGCATCCCTTTAATAATCAGAGAACATGTCCATGTAATCAGGCCAGCATTAGAACTCCTACATCAACGGGGCATAAAGAGAGAGACTACCAGATTAGGAGAAGAGCTTATGGATCTGCTCAATATTATATATTATATTATTACAACCTCTTCCAAGCAAACTGCCTCTGAACTCATAACCCTAAACTGTAACCACTCTAACATTACATCTCCCTCCTATCTTCTAGCCAAATATCATCATAGATATCACCCACCCAAATGTAATAATCATGTCAAAGAAAACTAAAAGACAAACTTAATCTAACTGACAGATGTGATATACCAAACAACCCCTCCTTCAAAGAGATTCTCAAAAAAAAAACCCAAATAATCTCTAACTCCCCTTTCCACTACCAATCTCTAAATTGTCAACAACAAAATTACTCAACTCACTCTCTTCTGCAATGTCACTCTTTTGACATCCTTTAAAACCCATAAAGATACTACTGAAATCATCCCCAGGCTATAACATCCTATGATTAATTGGTTCTCAGTTAATTCTAACAACCCAGCCTCCCTGTAAACACCCCCACTAGAACTAATAAACCTAACAATAAAGAAAGTATACTTGATTGGATCCTGGTTAACAAAAGATATCCATGCTCCAAAAAGCGACTATCAGAAAAAAAAAAAACCAGCCCCTGGCCTATCTAAAAACACAAGACAAAATATTTACTCAGAACAAACTCTGGCTAAAAATGGAGAACAAGTAAACTACCCTCAGATCATCAAACTTTAGACACCTAAGAAACACACTACTATTGTAACCTCCCAGCAATCTAATCATACATCCTCTCAAAAAAATGGGCAACATTGAACAAACTTCTTCACCCTGGACAAACTTCCTCCCTAATGTTCCAACAACTCTCTACTAATCTACCAGCTTTATTATACAGCCCATCTCTACCACCTTCATCCTAAAATGTATTCAAAATCAGCTGACCAACTGAATTCTTTCAAAAAAAGCCACAGAAATAGCTTCATCCCATATCTATTCTCTAATTATAGACCATTGCCCCTCCTGTTCCACTAGCAAAAAATCATGGAAAAATGTATCACCACCACCAACTAATGAATCTAAACTAAAAATATATTCTATCTCACTGTCAACATGGTGGTCAGACCTTTCATCAGTACTACTACTGCTCTCCTTAATGCCATCCCAGGTTCACCCCCTATCTTTTCTAACAGAAAACAAGCCCATCCCAGAGCTTCAAACTATTACTCAAAAGGTATTCCACACTGTTGAAGCATGGTTCCAAAACTTTTTCAAACCCACTACCAGATCCCCATTGGACTTTCTTATCTCTTCTATTTAACAACTCTTCATATCCCTTGACTCTTCTACCAAACAAAACAATTTTGCTTCTTCCCAACTTCCCATTATCACAGAGCTTTTTATCTAGCAAACTCCTGTTACTACTACCAAATCAATAACCTTGCAGGTGACTCCCTGTTCTCTGTGACTTCTGCTACCTTCTATTTTATTTCGCTGCTTATTTGCATTCATATTATAAGTTTACTATGTCTTTGTGGAGTTTTTCTCTCCTTGTACCAAGAAAGAAATGAGCTGCAGAGACCTATCATAGACCTGTCTTAGACGTGTCAAGGTTAAATATATATTTATGACTGCTAAACCTCCAAATACTGATCTGACAGACCCTACTACCTCTTGCTTTCCATTATACATATGTGCTTATTCTGGATCTCTAGATGTCTACCCTCACATATCCATAGACACTGAGGCAGTACCTGAAATTAAAAGCAAGTGGTGTTTACAAAGTGCCTGGCTCCAGTAAATGCATATTACAGGATTAGACAGGATTAGGGCCATTTATATGTACAATAACCTTGACAACTGCCTCCTTTTGCACACCCCCCCCCCCGCCACAAAGAGAATATACAAGGCTGGATTCATGAAAGCCTTCACTAAGTATACACTGTTCTGAGTGAACAGACAACACAAGCATAACTCACCTTCTTCTTAATTTTAGTTTTTTTACAGATTTTTTTGCAGCCTTAAACATTAAGGAGGAAAGATTCATAGGTTCATAGGTAGGTACTAGGCTATCTGCCAGAGGGCATTTATAAGCCTAGCCAGAGTGTGTCGGCTTTCGCCACTCCATTGATTAATTAACAGATCCTCTGTCAAGCAGAGCCAATGAAGTGATCCCAGGGCTGTGTTTTCTGTTACCCATCCACCCGTCAAGGTTTTTCTTGAAGAGTGTTAGTGAGGGGCTCTGCCTAATGTAGTTTGGAATTTTGTTCCAAAGCATAGGGAGTCTCTGTGACAGGAATCTATCCCTCCAGCATGTTCTATTTATTGTTGTGGTGAGGTTTAGCTCACTAGTGAAAGTGGCTCGCAGTGACTTGGATTTCTTTAGGTGGAGCATGTCCATCAATTCTGAGTTGGACATGGCTTTGTAAGTCAGGCAGAGATCACCTCTGAGTAAGCAATATGCCACTGAGTACAGCCGGAGTTTTTTCATTCGGGCTTCATAGGACATATGTTTGAGGCCAGTAATCCTCTTGGTGAGGTACTTTTGTGGTCTTTCCAGCTTTTGGAAGTGTCTTGTGAGGTACATCCCAAATGGGGCATTGTACTCTATGATGGATCTAATGAGTGACGAGTAGAGGGGCACTATATCCTCTTTATTTCTAGATGCGAACCCTTCAGTAATTAGATGGGCCACATAGAAGGATTTCCTAACTACTTTAGCAATATGATTGTCAAAGGAGAGATTACTATCTGCTTGGGTCTCCAGATCTCTTATTACTGCTTCTGTATTAAGGGGGCTGCCACCTATGTGGTAATTAGTGTGTGTTTTGTTTTTCCCAAATGGGATGACTATGCATTTTTTGGCATTTAGCTTGAGGCCATGACTTTGACACCAGGTGTCCGTCTCAGTAAGGCCCTTTTAGAGGATGTCCGTGCCAGCCAGAGAGTCAATTATGGCTCCCAGTTTACAGTTATCGGTGAACTTGGTTAGCCATAGTCCTCCTCTGTTTGCCTGTACTTCTGAGAAGTATATGCTGAACAGTAGGGGTCCCAGGACCGAGCCTTCTGGGACACCACTTGTGACTGGTTTAGAGTCGGACCTGGAGCCCGCTATGCTTACCGTGTGATTTCTGTCTGTAAGCCAGTTGGCAACCCATCTAGTGACGTAGGGGTTTATGTTCAGGCTGGTGAGTTTTTCTGTAATAGCAGAGTGGGGAATGGTGTTGAAAGCCTTGGCGAGATAAAGGTAGGCTGTGTGAACCACCTTTCCCCTCGTCTATGGCCTTGGTGACTGTCTCGAAGAAGTCAACCAGGTTTCGTAGGCATGATCTGCCCTTAACAAAGCTGAACTGGGTCAGGTCAAGTATTTGGATGTTCCCAATGTCTTTTTTAATGAGTTCCATGTTGATGTGCTCCATAGCCTTGCAGACCAGGCTAGTCAGGCTTATGGGGCGATAGTTACTAGGGTTAGTTGTGACCCCTCCTTTGTGGAGAGGAATAACTGTTGCTGTGTGCCATTCTATGGCCATGTAGCCTGTGGAGAGGCTGAGGTTGAACAGCGTGTTTAGGTGGGGGGTTAGTTCGTTCTGTAGTTCATGAAAGACGTAGCCTGGGACACCATCTGGTCCCATTGACGCTGTGTTTTTGGCTTTTGAAAGGGCTGTTTTCACCTGTGCGTCTGTGATTTTTTGGGACACTACATTTTTCCGGTATTGTTGTGGGCCCTTTTGGAGGTGAGAGGGAGGTGAAGTTTGCACTGAATCTATCTGCCAGGATGTTGGCAATATCAGTAGGTTCAGTATATTTTGTGCTATTTTGCACTAGTTCAATGCATATCTGGGAGTTGCCGCTTAGATCTTAACATAGCTAAAGAAGGCTTTGTGGTTATCTTTTGAATCCTTGGCTATTTTTCTTTTGAAGTTAGCCTTGGATGATTTTATGAGGGACCTTAGTTTCTTATTGATACTGATCAGGGATGTCTTTCCTTCTTGGGATTTGCTTTTTTTCTGAACTAGTTTCCTCCTTCTATTGTATAGCTTGTTTATGGCAGGGGTCCACCAAACTGGTTTCCTTCTCTTAAAGGAGCGAGTCTTGTTTTTGCTAGGGATGGCATGATCCATGCATACTTGTAAGTGCTCATAGAGTGCATTTGTAATGGTTTCTGCATCTTGGGCAGAGTTATCCTTTAGCGTGGGGGCTGTGAAACTTACCACCTCTGTCTTAAGTAAGGTGAAGTTTGCTTTAGAACAGTTTTTTACTGTGGTTTCCTCAGTTTGGGGTGGTGGTGGGGTGTGGACATCCAGAGTGATTAGTTTATGGTCTGATCTAACCAGTGGTGGTTTGACCTCTAGTGTGGAACACCTGTCACCCATGTTGGTGATGACCAGGTCCAATATGTTTCCACCTCTGGTAGGGGAGTTTACCAGCTGATCCAGGGCGTTTGGGTTGATGAATTCCAGGAAGCGCTGGGCCTGGGAGTTTGTACTCGAGTAGTTTACCCAGTGAATGGTAGGGTAATTGAAATCGCCCAATATCAGGGTGTTCGGTAGGACCTTCACATTTTCCATTGTCTCCAGAAAGGTGGAGTGGTGGTCCGGGGTCATGGAGGGTGATCTGTAGCAGGCCACAATTTGCATTGCAGACATGGATGATCTCAGAGGTATCATGCTGCGCCACTAACCTGGAGGTATAAGTATCCTTGATGAATATGGATACACCCCCTCCTTTTGTGTTTCGGTCCATGTTCTGTTGCCGAAATGTGTGGTATGAGTTGTAGCCCAGTAGTGCTGGGGTGCTCTCTGGAGCCTTGAACCAGGTTTCAGTTACTGCACAGATGTCGACATTCTCCATACTGAGGAGTGCTTCAAGCACATGCATTTTGAGATTTAAACTCCTGGCATTGAGTAGCATAACCCTCAGTTTTTTGTTAATTGTGCTGTTTACGGACGTGGGTTTGACTTTTGAGCCTTGCCTAAAAAAGGCACTATGGGAACAGCAAGAGCCTTGGCCAGTATTTGAAAGCCTAGGGGTGACAGGTGCAAGCCGTCTTTTGTGAAGCAACATGGCCTGTTGAGCATGTCGTCCCAGACTGACAGACACTGGATCCCCTTTGAATGACACCAGAAGCTTAGCCAATTTTTGAAATTGATAATTTTTTCTTTATACTGAGATATCATTCTTGGTGAGGGCAGGATGCTACTCAGGGTCAGGGTCATACCAGCATGGGTTACATGATCAGAGAGCTCTTCCATGTCTCTTTACATGTAGTCCAGGGAGGTATGTCTCAGGTCATTCACACCAACATGAACAATGACAGAGTCATATTTATACTTGTTCTGGAGTGACCTGAGTGCTTGTGTTATGTGGCGGATTCTGGCTCCCGACTGGCAGTTAACAGTAACCTTCTGCTTGTCCAGCCAAGTGATTGGGACGTCAGTGTGCCTGACTATAGAGTCACCTATTACTAGTGTGTTAGGTTTGTTATTTCGCCTTAAGGGCTGTGATTGTGCAGCACACTAATTTTGTGTTTTATGTGTTGTCTGGTTTGTGACGGGAGGTTCAGGTTGTTTGGGTGTCTGCTTTGGAGGTCTCTGATGCTTTTTCAGGTTTTTATTTAGAGCCTCCAAGTATGATTTTATGTATTTATGTGTATTTTTTGCCAGTGCTGTTTTAGTAGGTCTGTGTGCGGCTGGAGGTGTGGTGCAAGTGTTAATCTTCTTCTCCTGACTGTCTGTTCCAGTCTTGGGTGGAGACAGCTTAGCTTTCAGTTTGGCTGTATAATTGCATCTCTCGCATATGTTAGTGTTTTGTGGTAGGAGGAGAGGGTTGTCTGTGTACATGAGGCAGTTGTAACATTGCCTCAGGATACCCAGATTCACCAGCTGGACTGTAGAGTACACCTGAAATTGCCTTTTGGTCATGCCTGAATAGTAGGGTGAGCTGCTTAGTTGCTTGGTTGGTGAGGGGTGAATAAACAGCCTTGCCCTGCTAGGCAATCAGTGTCAGGGTATATTAATGCTTGCTATTAGGTCTGAGCAAGTGCTGGGCTGCAGGATGCTTTTTAAGTCCTTAGGTTGAGAGTTAGACTAGTTTCAAGGGAAAAACTGAAGAGGAGACTTAGTGGAGCAGGGAATAATTTAACCATAGCTAACCAGCGCTGCCCAGTGTGTAAAACAGTGCAAATGCGGTTTTTATAGTAGGGAAATGAAAGAGATAGAAATTAGCCCAAAATGGCCAATAAACTACTCACTTCTGGGCTGGAATCACTTCTCCAGGGATAGATAGGTTGCTCATAACTCCCCTCTCTCACATGTGAACAGAGAAACTTCCTTCTATACAAGTAAGGTATGGGCAACTCAGAAACTAGTATCACAGCCCTGAATTCAGCACTAGCCTGAAAACTGGACTATACTACCTTAGAAAAGCGGGAAACAAGGAATTGTTTTTTTTTTTTTTTGTTTTTTTGATGCAATAAGGCAAAAACAGTAAAAATACACTTAAAACAGCTTTAAACAACTACAAATGATCAGAAAAGGCTATCGAACTTTAGTGTGTAACCTACAACAGTTAAGCAAATTATTTAAACAAAAAACAACTTTTTAAAAGTGCAGGCAGTCAAATAAGTACAATATGTGAAAAAACAAGCTTTTAAATCACAATAAACACAGGAAAATCTGTGTTTAGGTGGAAAACAGTTAAGTACAGCAAGAAAGTACAGAAAACTGATACTTAATCAGTCCAAAGTCTCTATCAGTTTAAGGCTTTCTAGTGCTACCCAGTAGGGTAGGTTAAGGTTACCACAAAGTGTACTCTATGTGTACACTTAGTATAATCTTTCTGAGTGAATAGACAGCACAAAAATATGGTAGGCATGTGTTTACATACAGATCATGTATACTTAGTGTACACTTAGTGTAGGGCATTCATGAATTCTGCCCTCAGTCTGCCCTGTTGTTCATTCTGTTCAGCTTTCAACTTCTGTAACTGTCTCCAAACCTGCCCAAGTCACAGTTAAGCACATCCCAGCAGCTCCATTTCCCTTCAGCCCTATTGGAGACCACCAATCAAAGGTCATCTCTTCCACAATGAACATGATGTTTCTAACCACATTTCTCAGTTCCATTCAACTGAACTAAATAACAAAACCAATGGAACAAATGACTGAGCAGAGCAGAAAAGACGATCCTAAAATCAAAATGTTTTATTCCAATGCACATAAAATGCTTTTCATCTGAGTAGATACTCAGACTTCCTCAGATAAAACATTAGTTACAATTCATTTGTTCAATACTTAAACATCCAGTTATATGTTTAACAAGCTCCAGTAGGAGTGAAACCTATGCATTCAACCCTAGTTATTGATGCAAGCTGTCATGTACAACAAACTGTTCTTTAAAATGAATCCATTCAACTACTACAGAATACCTACCCCTTAGTACGCAGATATATATGCACATATTAAATACATGCTATCAACATAGAAAATATATTCATATGTGACAAAAAACAAAAACAAAATGATATGATTATGTTTTTGTGCTTCGTATTGTTATTATTTGTTGTTGTTTTATATCTTTATCTTACTAAACTCTTCAATTTCGAAATGCATGAAATCGGACATGCTTCATTTAGACCTGGATAACTATAGGCATTAAGCAAAATTTGCCAATATAACTCAAGTTCATCCAACTTTAATGAGCTAGGCCCCCTCTCATATTTGGTTGAATTTGATCTATCACTAAGTAACTAAAGAGATGTGTATTTTGTTGTTGAACCTGTTTGGCTAAAGCATTCTCCAGTTTACCTCTGGAAATGGCAAAAGCGCTTTGTGTGCATTGGAATAAAACATTTTGATTTTAGGATCATCTTTTCTGCTCCGCTCAGTCATTTTTCACCATTGGTTGCTCTTTAAAATGAAACCATTCAACTACTACAGAATACCCCTTAGTATGTGAATATATATGTACATATTAAATACATGCTATCAACATAGAAAATATTTTCATATGTGCCAAAAAAACAAAAACAAAATGATATGATTATGTTTTTGTGCTTCTTATTGTTATTATTTGTTGTTGTTTTATATCTTTATCTTACTAAACTCTTCAATTTCAAAATACAGCACAAAATCGAGTTAAGGGGTACATATAAGACTTGTTTTTAGAAAACAGAGTAGATATTAAGCTCTGCAACTACATGACTATTCCTAGTCTAAAAATGCCACTACTTTTTGGGGTCCCAAAGATACATAAGAACCCACTCAACCCACCAATGAGACCATCAGTTGACACATGCAACTCAGTCACATATGCGTGCGCCAAAGTGGCAGCTCACATATTGAAAAACTACATCCAAAAAGAACCCTGTATATGTAAGGACTCTTGGTCCTTTTCAGACAAAATTAACCAATTGACCTTCAACAGCAATTATGGGTTCTTGACAGTTGATGTAAAAGATCTATACACCTCAATCCCCCAACAAGTAAGGATTGAGTGGGTCACTTTGTTCCTGAAACATAAGGGAGCTAATGACATCGACATTTCACAGGTAGGGTAGGTTCATAGGTTCATAGGTAGGTACTAGGCTATCTGCCCGAAGGCATTCATAAGCCTAGCTGGAATGTGTTGGCTTTTGCCACCCCCTTAGATTAGTTCCCTGTGCCACTGTCCAGCAGAGCCATTGAAGTGATCCCCGGGGTAAACTTTCTGTTTCCCATCCACTTGTCAAGGTTTCTCTTGAAGAGGGTTAGCGAGGAGCTCTGCCTAATGTAGATTGGAATCTTGCTCCAGAGCATGGGAAGTCTCTGGGACAGGAACCTATCCCTCCAGCACATCCTATTTATTGTTGTGGTGAGATTTAGATCCCTAGAGCATGTGGCTCGAGGGGATATGGTTTTCTTTAGGTGGAGCATGTCCATCAATTCTGGGTTGGACATGGCCTTGTATGTCAGGCAGAGATCACCTCTGAGTAGGCGGTATGCAACCGAGTACAGCTGGAGTTTCTTCAGTCGAGCTGCATAGGGCATCTGTTTAAGGCCAGTGATCCTCTTGGTGAGGTACTTCTGTGGTCTTTCCAGATATTGCAGATTTGTAAGGTACATTCCAAATGGGGCATTGTACTCTATGATGGGTCTGATGAGTGATGCGTAGAGGGGCACAATGACCTCTTTTGATTTGAATGCAAACCCTTTTGTGATTAGGTGGGCCACATAGAAGGATTTTCTAACTACTTTGGCAATGTGATTATCAAAGGAGAGGTTTCTACTTGGGTCCCCAGATCCCTTATTACGTCTTCCATATTTAGGGGTCTACCACCTGTGTGGTAGTTTGTGGATACTGTGTTTTTTCCAAAGGGGATGACTATGCACTTTTGGCATTTAGTTTGAGGCCATGGTTTTCACACCAGGTATATGTCTCAGTGAGAACCTTTTGGAGGATGTCTGTGTCTGCTGGAGAGTCAGTTATAGCCCCTAGTTAGCAGTCATCTGCGAACTTGGTCAGCCATAGTCCTTCTGTGCTTGCCTGTAACTCTGAGTAGTATATGCCGAACAGGAGGGGTCCTAGGACTGAGCCCTGGGGAATGCCACTTGTAAAGTGGTTTAGTGTCAGACCTAGCTCTCGCAACTCTTACCATGTGGGTTATGTCCATGAGCTAGTTGGCAACCCATCTCTTGATGTAGGGGTTTATGTTCAGGCTGGTAAGCTAGTCTATAATACCTGAATGGGGAATGGTGTCGAAGGCCTTTCTGAGGTCTAGGTAGGCTGTGTGGACTACTTTCCCTCATCTATAGCCTTGGTAACTGTCTCAAAGAAGTCCACTAGGTTTAGAAGTCATGATCTGCCCTTAACAAAGCCGAACTGGGTAGAGTCCAGTGTTTGGAGGTTCCCAATGTCTCTGTTTATGAGATCCATGATGATGCGCTCCATAGCCTTGCAGACCAAGCCAGTCAGGGTTATAGGGTGATAGTTCCTGGGGTCTGTTGTGGCTCCACCTTTGTGGAGCAGAATAACTGTTGCTGTGCACCACTCTATGTGCACGTAGCCTGTGGAGAGGCTGAGTTTGAACAGTGTGTTTAGGTGAGGGATTAGTTCATCTTTGAGCTCGTGTAGGACGCAGGCTGGGACACCGTCCGGTCGCATTGATGCTGTCTTTTTGGCTTTGGAGAGGGCTGTTTTAACCTGAGTGTCTGTAATTTTGAGGGCACTACATTCTTCTGTATGGTTATGGGCCCTTTTGGGAGTGAGAGTGGGGTGAAGATTGCACTGAACCTGTCTGCCAGAATGTTGGCGATATCAGTCGTTCAGTGTATTTTGTGCCATTCTGCACTAACTCTGAGCAGATCTGAGAATTGCCACTTAGATTCTTGACATAGCTAAAGAATGCCTTTTGGTTATCTTTGGAGTCCTTGGCAATTTTTCTTTTGAAGCTAGTCTTGGATGATTTTATGAGGGATCATAGTTTCTTGCTGATACTGATCAGAGATGTTTTCCCTTCTTGGGATTTTACTCTTTTCTGTACTAGTTTCCTCCTTCTATTGTATAGCTTGTTTATGGCAATGGTCCACCAGACTGGTTTCCTTTTCTTGGAGGAGTGAGTCCTGGTGTTTCTTGGGAATAGCATGATTTATTCATTCTTGTAGGTGCCCATAAAGTGCATTAATAAAGGATTTTGCAGCTTTGACAGCATTATCCTTTGGCATGGGTGCTTTGAAACGTTCCACCTTGGTCTTAAGTAACGTGAAGTTTGCATTTGAAAAGTTTTTCACGGTGGTTTCTTTGACCGGGGGTGGGGGTGGAATGTGGATATCCAGAGTCATTAGTTTATGGTCAGATCTAACCAGTCAGGGGTTGGCCTCCAGTGTGGAACACCGGTCACCCATGTTGAGGATGACCAGGTCCAATATGTTGTCACCTCTGGTGGGGATGTTGACCAGTTGATCCAGGGTGTTTGAGTTTATAAATTCTGGGAAATGTTGGGCAAGGGAGTTAGTACTTGAGTAGTTCTCCCAATTAATGTTTGGATAATTGAAATCACCCAATATCAGGGAGTTTGGTAGGACCTTTATGTTTCCCAGTGTTTCCAGAAATGCAGAATGGGGGTCCTGGGGCATGGTGAGTGATTTGTAGAAAACTACAATTTGAATTGCAGTTTTGCCTGTTGTTAGTTTCATGTGGATGATCTCTGAAGCATCATGCTGTGCCACTAACCTGGAGGTGAGGGTATCCTTGATGAATATGGATACACCCCCGCCTTTTGTACTTCAGTCCGAATTTTGTGGCAGAAATGCATGGTATGAGTTGTAGCCTGGTAGTGCTGGGGTGCTCTCTGGAGGCTTAAACCAGGTTTATGTTACTGCACATATATTGATTTTCTCCATACTGAGGTGTGCCTCGAGTGCATGCATTTTGAGGTTTAGACTTCTGGCATTGAATAGCATTACCTTCAGTTTTTTGTTACTTGAGTTTAGTAAGATAAAGATATAAAACAACATCAAATAATAACAATAAAAAACAAAAACATAATCATATCATTTTGTTTTTGTTTTTTGGCACATATGAAAATATTTTCTACGTTGATAGCATGTATTTAATATGTACATATATATTCACATAATAAAGGGTATTTTGTTGTAGTTGAATGGATTCATTTTAAAGAACAGCAATGAACTAACCACCTGCTAACCCTAACTAGGGCATTACACAGACATATAGTGCTGCAATTTCCCTCACCTTACTTAGAAGTAATAGAAATGACTTTTTTGTATTTAAATTTTGAGCTTGTGGAAAGTGGAAAGGAACAGGTCTGCATGGACATAACACATGCGCAGGTGTGAGTGACCAGACATGAAGGGTTTTCTTAAAGAATGCCCTTAAAAAAAAAAATGCATATTTTTTTTTTAGTTCTAAAAGTAAATGTGACAGGCCCCCCGACCAGTGGGAACCCTCCCACCCCCACCCAGTAGGCCCTAGGCAACTAACTTTGTCAACTAGTGGTTAATCTGATTCTGGATCCAACAGGTGGATTTCATTCCGGGGCCATATTTCAAACAAAGCCTGGCCACCTGGAAACTGATTACAGACCTAGACCTAATCTTGTGGGCTCATTCGGAGACAATAAGTGTTAAGCAGACCCAGAACAAAATCCACTGGAAGAAGCACACAAACACCAGGGAGATTATTTCTATAGTGGTAGCTGTGAAATCAATAAAAGTATTATGGTCACAAGGATCTCTATGTATCCTCACAGACAGTACACTTTTTGGTGCAGGCTGGCCATGAAAGATTATCTCACCCAGGAGTCATGTCTGACCTTTAGGGCATCCCAAAAAAATAACATGTTAGATAAGTTAAGCAGAAGTGAGGTAGGCAGAGCCTCACAAATGGATGATGAGCAGGAATGTATTTTTGGACTTGGTCCACGAGTGGGATGTACCAGACTTAGACCTTTTCACTTCTGTAAAAGTAAACTATGAGAAAATATTTCACCAGGGCACCAGACAAGCCAGTGAAATGGATGCTTTCTCAGTCAGCTAGAATGATCTATTTCTCTATGTCTTTCTTCCCATTTAGAAGGTATAGGAGGCCAGAACAAAATTGTGAATTATAGCGCTGTTTCGGCTGAGGCAGTATCACTGCTCTCTCCTGATGACCATGAAAAGGAAGGAGCCCATACTGCTGTCTTAGGGTATGGATCTCAGCTTTCAGAATAAGAGTCCACTCCTGCTTTCCAATCTCAAGAATTTAAAACTGACATTTTGAATGATTTAATATTGATTCTACTTTAGGCACATAGTTACCAAAGGCAAGGATGAAATCATGAGGAAGGCTGAGAAACCAAATGCAATGACATCATACCTAGCTAATTGAAAAGGCAAGCATGAAATCATGAGGAAGGCTGAGAAAACAAACACAATGACATCATAACCAGCTAAATGAAAAGGCAAGCATGAAATCATGAGGAAGAATGAGAAATCAAACAATGACATCATACCTAGCTAAATGAAAAACATTCTCTCTTTGGCACCAGAAAAAGCACTATACTCAAATCTGACAACAGAATCCATGGTCTTCAAACTCCTGTTGGTCTTTTACAAATAAGGTTTATCATTTACTTCATTAAAATTACATTTCTGCTGTAGCTGCCTGCCTACTCTGAAATGTCCCATTTTCCATTTCAGGCTTTACCACTAATGAAGCTATTTCTTAAAGGTGTCATCCACTTGAGAACACTCAGGATGGAACTCACCCCATGGGACATAAACTATACTCGAAAAAAGTGACACTGCCACCATTTGAGCCTGCAGGTGCAACACCTCTCATTTATTTTTTACATAAAGAATTGCTTTCTGCTTTGTATGTCCTAGTGTAGAAGCAGATGTTTCACACCTTCCAAAAGGACAGGTTTAACATTTGCAGCAATCCAATCTTCATGTCCAAGGAAGTGCTGAAAGTTTATCTTAATCGGGTAATCTATCTACTGGTGTTTTATCCTATCACATAGGGCAAGATTGAAAGACTTCTGCATACCCTGCATTTACAAAGACAGCTGAGGTAGCAAAGTCTGTCCTTTGTCAAAACAGATTAACTCTATCTTTTTTATTTATCCTTTTTTGACAAAGTCATACCCACTAGGCCGGGGGCCTCTTTTCAGGGGAGACCAGAGCTAACATTTTTACAGCTAGGTGGAATTTGCCCAGGGCACTAAGGAACTTATTCTAGTCTATATGATAAATGCCATGGCATCATTTACATCCACCTGAGCTACCACCAACTCACGTACTGTAGGTGGGACCTTGATTTAATGTCTCATCTGAAAGATGGTGTGCCCACTATATGTCTTTTTTTTTTACTCTTACCACTGAAAAACTTCATCAGAACATATTAAAGCTCACGTACTAGAACAATCAAGGTCTTCATTTTGTGTGTGTCTGTGTGTGTTTGTGTTTAAGTGCTATTTTGCTTCGACTTTCATCCCTGGTAGCATTTGCCAGCTATGCAAGTAGTACTCTGCATTTACCTGCCTCACGTTATTGCAGGAGAAGAAATGACTAAAAATGTCCAGACATCCAGGAGGAAGGATGTCTGCCTAGCTAAGAGGGGGAAGAGTTAAAGGTTTGGGCCATGAGGGATAAAAAAAAATCACATAGCTAGGCAAGTAGGGTTCTTGTTTGCAATGGCAACATAGGTTAAAGTTGTAGGTTTGAATCTTGCTTCTTCCAGTTTGTGAGCAGTTATTATGTGTACACATTAGTAAGAGTGAAACAGCAATGATTAAATGTGCAAACTTATTCCCCATTCATGTGAAACAGAGCTCTTCCCAAAGCCTTTTCAAATGCAGTTTGGTCCAACAGATAGGAAATCACAAAGTCACCCCGGCTTGTCACTTGTGGCCCTTATGGAGAGGTGCAGTTTGTAGATGGCCCAAGGCACAGGCATATACCAAAACCATTCTAGGCCACAGGCATTAATAAGTGGAAAATTTGGGCATGAATGTCTAGGCTTAAGAAGGCTCTACTGCTGTTAGCCTAATAATCTCCTATGATCCTGTGATCCTGTGGTAGACAATGGGTCTTCAGGAATTGAAGTCCATAGAGTTAGCCCTACTGCAACAATGATCATGCTCATGCATTTAAGGTAATTTCTGACAAAACTGTACTTTCCATTACAGGAGATTTCATGTTTGCTGATAGTTGCTTTTTTTCATACACTATACATATATAGCATAGTCTGGAAAAGTAAAAGTATGTTGCAGCTGGTGTCTTCCATTTGTGAATTAATAAATCAAGTTTTCAAAATAAGTCAAGTAAGAGTCTATTCTGTAATAAAGAAAGAGAGTGTTTTTTTGCAGAATTTTGCCAGATGTGAACAGCCTTACAAAATATTCTTATTTGACCATGCTTGCAGTATATAGATACTTTTCATGAATGCATACATTATAGTTACATAAAACTCTTTGTCGCAGAATGATAGTTGTAGGATGCAGGTATGGTCATCAATTTTTGAATGTGAACACTGCAGGTAATGCTGCATCATTTGCAAATTTGGACTGAATGTGTAAAAAAAAACACATATATATATATATATATATATATATATATATATACACACACACACACACACACACACACACACACACACACACACACACACACACACACACACATTTATAAACCCACTGACCTGCATAAAGTACTGTACAAGAAGAGTACAAAATTTATACAAAAGCAAGATTTCTCCACCTGCTGAAAAGAAACCAGACAAACTCATGTATTTTTGAGCACTTTCGTTTTTTAATAAGTATCCAGAACTTCTTCAGAAAATAATAATTGTATCACCAAACACCACACATACATAAGTAAAAAGAAAGTCATAAACCATGATAAGCACCCAATGAATGTATGTGCCAGAATTAAAAGTTGCGAAAAAACAGAATCCATACCTAAATACTGAATTGCCCTAGTTAATAAACAGTAAAAGACAACTAGTAATTACAAGTGTAACTTTAAAGGTTAGCTGGACCATTTTAAAGCACATTTTATACTCAAATTCTCATTAAGCCCTGGGGCAGAGTCTGTGTTTAACAAGAACTGCCATTTGAATTCTTTTACTTCGAGAAGGGTGTCAGTATCACCAAAAAAACATTCAATCTGTTCAAGGACAAAAAATTTTAATTAACAAAGTCAGTACAAAACCTGCTATGTAGGTGGAGAAATCTTGCTTTTGTATATATACATATATGCTTACGGACGTTGCTCATTAGATTGCTTTCTATTATTCTTGTCATGTTTGCATGAAAATCATGTATGTTAGTTACTATGAAAAAAATCAGATGGAAAGAGTACATTAATTAAGAGAATTCTACTAAAAAGAAAATTATGAAGAAAATTACAAGCACTTAAAAACAGAAATATTTATCATATGTGTTTCATATACAGTGTGAGTATATTGCATAATTCTGAACAAACCAGACTGCAATTGTGTCACATACCATATCTGAGACTTATGGTCTTAGCCATGGCTAATCAGTTCCCTTCTCCTGGTTTCTGGAGCTTTGTCACATTGATCCCTAGATGAGCTGTGCACTGTGGGAAGATCTCTAATTCTGACGGGAGGGATGTCCAGCTATGATAAATATGACTATTCAAGCCACTATGTGTCTTGTAGTGAATCAAGGTGAAGATGACTGATGTGCTCAAAGAGGAAATGGAATAACTGCTTTATTAGAAGGCTGAATTAGAACAAGAGACCAGTCTGTGCAGAATAAGACCCCACTCATATTTTCCATTCCCCGTTTAAGTAATTCACTGATGTGAATGTTCGCTTAAGTGAATGTTTGCTTTTGCTGACTCATGAACGGAGGTTTGCTGAGTTGAACCTTCAATTATATGAAACAGACCCCACATATATGTGTATGTGTTTATGTGTGCCTGTGCATGTGAAATTTATATATATATATATATATATATATATATATATATATATATATATATATATGTTATAAATATATATAAAACACACATTCATTCATTCATTCAAACATGCATGTGAACAGACATGCATGTGAATTTTATATATACATAATGTATATATTACTAAGTCTTTTGGCTTTTCTTGGTTAGGGGTCACCACAGTGGAACTCCGGTCCGCTAATGATTGGCAGTGGATTTTTATGGGGCCGATTTGCCAGCCCGACGCCCAACCTTAAAAGAAGGCACACTCATTCATGCATGCACCTACCTGCATGTCTGTAGATGTCACTCGACCATGGAGAGGACAGGCTGACTCCACACAGAAGGCATGCCAGCCAAGAATTGAACAGGAGAACCTCTTGCTGTGAGGTGATAACGCTTCTTATAATGTATATATATTATATATTATATATATATATATATATATATATATATATATATATATATATATATGCATGTGTATATATAGGTTCATAGGTTCATAGGTAGGTACTAGGCTATCGGCCCTGGAGCCTATACAAGCCCAGCCAAAAAGGTACCCTGGCTTTTGCCACCCAAGAAAATTATTTTCCTGTGCCACTGTTGAGCAGAGCCACAGAGGTGACCCCCGGGGTTAATTTCCTTTTTCCCATCCAATCATCAAGATTGTTCTTGAAGAGTGCTAATGAGGAGCTTTGTTTGATATAGATAGGTAGTTTATTCCAGAGTATGGGAAGTCTCTGGGACAGGAATCTATCCCTCCGGCATGTTCTGTTTATTGTGGTGACAAGGTTTAGGTCCCTAGAGCGTGTAGCTCAGAGGGATTGGGATTTCTTTAAGTGGAGCATGTCCAAGAGCTTTGGGTTTGACATAGCTTTGTATGTTAGGCAGAGATCACCTCTGAGTAGGCGATATGTGACAGAGTAAAGCTGGAGTTTTTTGAGACGGTCAGCGTAGGGCATCTGTTAGAGGCTGGTAATCCTCTTTGTGACGTATTTCTGCGGCCTTTCCAGTTGTTGGAGATGTCGTGTGAGGTACATACCAAAAGGGGCATTGTACTCTATAATAGGTCTTACAAGTGATGAGTAGAGGGGAACAATGACCTCTTTTTTTCTGGATGAGAAACCTTTTGTGATGAGGTGTGCCACGTAGAAGGATTTCCTGACTACTGTGGCAATGTGATTATCAAAGGAGAGACTGCTGTCCACCTGTGTCCCAAGGTCTCTTATCACACTTTTGGTGTTAAGTATGCTACCGCCTATGTTGTAGTTCATGGGTACAGAGTTTTTACCAAAGGGGATGACAATGCACTTTTTGGCATTGAGCTTGAGGCCATGGCTTTGACACCAGGTATCTGTCTCAGTGAGGCCCTTTTGTAGCATGTCCACATCGTTAGGAGTTTCGATTATGGCTCCTAGTTTGCAGTCATCTGCAAACTTCGTTAGCCAAAGACCTTCTGTGTTAGCCTGTACTTCAGTGAAGTAGATACCAAACAGGAGAGGACCCAGGACTGAACTCTGTGGTACTCCACTTGTTACTGGTCTGAAGTCAGATTTGGAGTCTGCTACTTTCACAGTGTGGGTTCTGTCAGTGAGCCAGTTGGAAACCCATCTTGTGACATAGGGATTTATACCTAGTTTAGTGAGTTTATCTATAATTCCAGAGTGGGGGATGGTGTTGAAAGCCTTGGCAAGATCTAGATAGGCTGTGTGAACCACCTTACCCTTGTCTACAGCTTTGGTGACTGCTTCAAAGAAGTCTATCAGGTTTAGGAGACATGATCTGCCTTTTACAAACCCAAACTGGGTGGGATCCAGAGTTTGGAGATTACCAATGTCTTTGTTTATAAGTTCCATGATGATACATCCCATGGCCTTGCAGACCAGGCTCGTCAGGCTAACCTGGTGGTCCGTGGTGTCTCCCCCCTTGTGGGGTGGGATAACCATTGTGTGCATCATTCAGCAGGCACAAAGCCTGAGGTGAGGCTATGATTGAACATGGTACTTAGTTGGGGTGCCAGTTTGTTCTGTAGTTCATGTAGAACACAGCCTGGGATGTTGTCTGGTCCCATGGATGCTGTGTTCTTGGCTTTGGAGAGTGTGGCTTTTACCTGTGATGTCATGATTACAGGAACTTTGCATTCTTTCTGTATAGAGATGGGCTCTTTAGTGGGTGAGAGGGGGGTAAAGTTAGCACTGAACCTATCTGCCAGGATGTTGGCAATATCAGTTGGGTCTGTATATTTAGTGAAATTGTGCAGTAACTCAGAGCAGATCTGAATGTATATATATATATATATATATATATATATATATATATATATATATATATATATATATATATATATATATATATATATATATATATATGGGTTCCGTTCAGAAGCTCAAAATACTGAAATCTCGAATTTCAGTATTCCGAGCCCAAGAAGCAGAATCCACATAACAGTGAAAGTTTAGAAGCAGGAATGTCAAAACCTCGAATACTGGAGGTTTTGAATTTCACGCTTCTAAAGTTTTGCTATGGTTATGTATTCAGGTAAGTGTGTGTGTGTATGTTAAGGGGGTTGGGTAGGGGTTGTGGTGTGTGTCAGTCTGTTTTGTTGCTGTGATGTGTTTGTGTGTGAAGAGAAATTAGCTTGTGTGGTGGTGTTTTGTGTGTTTTTGTATGTAGTGCGACCTCAGAGTGAGAATATTTAAGTAGGTGGGTGTGGGGGGTGCTTGCCTCCCTGCTTTCATGTAGTAGAGTGATTGTGTGTGTTTGTGTGGTGGATGGTGTGTGTGTGTGTGTGTGTGTGTGTGTGTGCAGTAAAACCGCGAAATTCAAAACTTCTGGTATTTGAGGTTTTGAATTTCACGGTTTTTAGTTTTCGTTGTTTTGTGGATTCCACTTCCTGGGCCCGAGATACTGAAATTTGAGATTTCAGTATTTTGAGCTTCTCAAGTGAATCTATAATTTGTAGAGTAGTGTAGTATTATGGCTCAACAATCAACAGCTGCACAGCAAATTAGAGTAACTGGGTTACGGGTAGAAGTCACACTACTGAAATGTACCAAAGCGGCCATTGTGGGTGGTCATGTTATGAATGCATCAAGAAGAGTAAGGCGGGATTCTTGAGGTTATGTACATTTACTCATGCTGAGAAGTTCCCCATATCTGCAACTTGGGCACCATTAACAGGACACTGGAGTGGGGGGGGGTCATCCCAGCAAAGTACCAAATCAGTTCATCAAGTGTAAGTGATGGAAAGGAGGAGACCAATATGATGCAAGAGCAAGCTGAGGAACCCATGCAATGCTGACTGGAATGAAACATATATGTGAGGAAAGGTACTCACTGCAGTGTTTTGAAGAAGGGGAGATAAGGATGGAACAATGGAGCTTGTATGGAAAGGAGTTGGGAAGTTAGGAAGGTAGCAGAGCAGACAAAATTTAAAATGCAGTGACAAATTGCTGATATGAACAAAAAGGGGGGGGGCAACAGTGAATGGTTGGAGACAGTCAAAGGGAGGACTGTTGGAGATAAGAAGAACTGGACTACAAACAGGGTATGAGGAATGATGCTTAAGGAAAGGGAACATCATGATGTTTGGGGTACAGAGGACGTGTCTGATCAGCTTGGAAAAGAGCTGACACAGTTTTTAGTAATTTCTGTGAATGATATCATGAGCAGGTCCTGCCCAGGTGGCCTAATGGTCAGGGCTAGCCAGTCAGACAGCAATGATGTACCAAGGAAGTTATCATTAGCACAGAGTGGTGATGCTATTATATTGGCGGCAGGGTACATACACCAGGATAGTGTGCACATGATATTTCAGTCTGGCAATGGGCAGGAACAAACATGGAAGTACTGATTGTGGGTGGCTGAGTAACATGATTTGCATTGATTCAGAGGTAATCATTCTAACTTACCTTATTGTCATATTTGCTATCTTATGATGCCAATTGCGTTATGTTAAAAATGGTCAAAATATTGTGGGAGCCTATCCTTTTATGAGCAAGTCAAGAATATGAATTCAGTGATAAGTAGTTTGTAGTGTGATGCTAGCAGACTGCAAGAAGATAAGAAAGGTTGTAATGTATGTCATGACTAGACAAAGCACACTGGTGTATGGAAGCAACAGGGATAGATAGGAACCAGTGGAGGTGCGTAACAGACTACTGTTCAAGTGTGGGGAAAATGTCACCATGATAGAGAAAAGTGTACAAGCGCATGGTATATCACTGTGTAGGCATGAGTTGATCACCTAACTAGAGAACACAGAACAAATGTATGACAAGTCATTGTACAGGTATTACATGCTGCAATGTGACCTAAACACACAGAGTGAAAGCCACGTGTAGAGCAAAACATGTCTCCTATACATAGATCACAGCATAGCCACATACACAGAGGAATGTGAGAGGCACAGGATGTACACAGCACCAGTGTCCATCACTGCAATACTGTAAGATAGTTAGTAATAACAAGCCTATTGCTGCTGTCATCACATCACAGGATGGGAAAGGGCACTTGACTGTAGTGGACAGATATATGGCCACCAGATGGATCCAGAGAGACAATGGGGTTACAAAGAGGGACATACACACACACTCTCTCTCTAGCTCTCTCTCTCTCACACACACACACACACACACACACACACACACACACACACACACACACGCACGCACGCACACACACACACACACACACACACACACACACACACACACACACACACACACACACACACACACACACACACACTCTGAGTACATGAGTAACTGATAAGTGTGCATATCTTGTCATGAGCCCAAGAGAATGACAATGGCTGGAAAAGTTGACTGTCCAGGAGAAAGAGGTGCTACTTTGGACCTTATTTAAACATGCCATATGGATCCTTGTAAAAGGTAAGATGGACAAGGCTTTCTCAGATTAAGTATAACAGGGAATGGTGCAGGACATCAGTGCTGTCAGTGTTCATAACAGGATAGTAGTACAGGTGTCTCATAGAGTCCCCAGTATGATGCACAGGACATTGTCAGGGGTAGGTTCAACACGGGAGGACCACTAACTAAAGAGTCACTCAATGAGGAGGTAGAGTTCCATATGATCCCATCAGGGCAGATGCATGAACACTGATATGTAGCAGTGGCTTTGATATGAAAGATGGGCTGGTGATTATTGCCCAAGAGCATAGGGGAGATGAACCAGGTTAGTAACAGCATGTTCATTTCAAGTTGTACACTAACCTGCAGATGTAAAGAGATTATTCAGCAGAACACTTATGTATATCTGTTCTCCAATTACATTGGACCTGCACCACAATATATATATATATATGTGCTTATATGTTATTTAAATAATAGCATGTACAAGTCTGTGTGCCACATGGTGGGGGAGTAATACATATGTTCCTTCATAACCAAAAGTATTTTATCTTTCTACTTTCACAGGTTCCACTGGTAGAAGGTCCAGCAAAACAGGTCAGAACATGCCTGAGGCCAGCAGGTCACCTCTGACTGACAATATCACCATGTCAGCACAGTCTGATGATACAGTGGCATTCTTACCAATGCTGACATCAGAGGGCAGGAACACATCCCCTAGATATGAAGTAATAGTGGTGGGCAGGCTAAATATATGCCAACATCTATGTTTAACACTGGACATTCTGTTCATGTGAATCCCTCATGGGCTACACAAGAGTTATTTTCATAGATGGCATCCATATGCAATGCTACTTCTACTGTGAGTGCACCTCCCATGTCTGAAGACCATGTAGGTGGCCATTGCTGCCATGAGTCCAAGTCATACCCTCACCTGGTTACCACACTTGGCATCAATCAGTGGGTTGCAGGTTAGTGATCGCAGCTAAGAGAGATGAAATGGACATCATGAAAAAGACAGGAAGCATGCTGAATAGCCTTGAATGGGGCATGTAACTGCTGCAGAGACTGTTGAATGACATGTACTGCATGCAGAATGACATGGCATTTAGAGACCTGGAGTAAACATGCAGTGGTGGCCCAAGCAACATCCAGTGATATATCCATGAGGATACTGGCAAATGTCCATCATGGCTGTGCAAGATTCCAGGCACATTATGACTGATCACAGGCCAGGCTTAGACAAATGGTGCACACTGTTCCAGAGACTATATCACTGTCATCTCTGACAATGAAACTTTCATAGTTATAACTGACAGTGATCTGGCTCCATAGTAAGGATGCTCCATATGGCCAGCCATTGTGGTTCCTGCAGTTCTACACCATCACTATTGCCTTTTGGCTTATCAAATGTGACACTTGGACATTAACACCTTCAGTGTCATGAACACTGTTCTGCTATTGCCTCCCCACTTGGGGAGTCATGGCACAGTACCCATAGATGCTCCTAAGAGTTGCATCATCCTTCATGTGAGACAATTCCAGTCTAGACACTAAAGGGGCAAAACAATATACCAGGACAATGGTTATGACATGGAAATGCTACCAAACATAGGAGGCTATGATCCCTGACTCTGTCAACCTGCTACTTGCCTTTGTGTCGATAACATCCACTTGATCCTTACTCCTATGCCAGCACTGCTGTCACTTGTCATTGTGCTCCACTCAACCTGTGCAAATGATGATGACTGTGCCCTGACCACTCTGTGGTCTGTATGGGTATGGTTATGTCTAATGCAGAGTGTGGCCAGTCAGTACACTAGAATGCATAGCCTTGGTGTATTAAAGCATGGAACAATGTGTTGTCCTTGTCAAGACCCATAGTTATGGATGAGACAACATGTCTTTGCCAGTGCTGCAACATTGGGTACCACTGCAAACAGTTCTTCTGACAGCTCAATGTCACTCTTCTTCTATTGCCACAGGTCTGTCAGGAAGTACTACTATGCTCCCCAATTTGTAGCTTTTTCTGTACTACCATATCCAGTAACATGGCATACAATATGAATGACAGACTGCAGATCTCAAGAGTATACCGTATTGCACTTTCAAATGTAAATTGCAGCAAAACAGCAGAAGCATGCCTTCAGGAGTCTGACCACATGTTCAGCAATGTTTCTTGTCAGTAAAGACATGGTGCTTTATGGCTTCTTGGTTAGGGTCTAGGAATTTTGGATGGAAATTATTATCCCTGGCTCTAAGGCATATCTTATATCACCTGCAATACTCAATACCTGATACTATTATGAGATGCATGCTGTCTATATAAATAGAAAAAAACATATCCTCTACTCTGTAGCTAGCAATGTGTGCCCCTACCAACAAGTTTAACCTGTGGGAAGTCATCCTGAACAAAATGCTGGTAAGATTGAATGTGTGCTAGATGTGGAAATCATCGGAACTACATAGAAGGCACACAAACAAATTACACATAATACTCTGTGCATGGTGCACCACCTGGCAGTTGATGAACTGGATGTTCTCTTACTTGCTATAACAGATTGTATTGGAGAAGCCTGATGGTAACAAGGGTGCAGCCAGTGGTCCCAGACTGTGAGAAGTAGGTTATGCTGTAGAATGCCCACATATTAGTGATACTCTTCTCTGTTCTCTGTATAAACTAGATAAGTTCCGTCACATGCTGTAGCATCACATCAATGAACTAGCATAGGATCTGAAAGACCAGTACCTGCAAAACTCTCCATGCGTTCCCTGTTAGGCAGTGAAAGGAACCTGTAGCAAGGATGATTAATGCTACAGAAATCTTCATGCCCTGGGATAGGCAATCTGCATATATCCCTTGACTCCATGCATTGACAGCACATGTCTATTAATTTTTGTATGTTGTATCTGTCTAATTGCTATCAGTTGACAGTGTTCTGCCACTGACAGACCTATCTGTAATTCAGAAAGTGATGAGATGCAGTGTGGCAGGCACTGGTTCCAAAAGCAGCCACTAACTCATGGTGTTCAGCAAATGATACTGGTGTTCCAAACAGCGTCACTGAATCTCTTGAATATCCATAAATCTTGGTATTCAGAGCAGATGTGCCTCTTAGCACTAAATGTATATGTCTCTGAATTACTCTGTCATATTTGATTTTATTTGCATATGCAAAATTTGTAAATACAATGAGTCTCTGTAGCACGATAGCTTAATTTACATGTCATCATACAGCCATTTGAATACCATGTATACCACATTGTTTTCCTATAGAATAGCCATGAAAAATATATACATATGCAAAACAAGGCTATAAGGCAAGATAGAAAAACTTACATAATGATGAAGTATAAGCATGGGGTCTCTCATGATAGGCTACCTTCTTGGAATATTCGACGACTAATTAAAATGCAATATTAAAATAAACCTTAGTTGTCACCCTATAAAACAAGTTAACTCAAAACCCTGGTAGTGAAAATTATCTTTGTGATTGAACCACATACCTAATTAGTATGATCAACTTGGTAGGTCACTGGATTGAAAACTTTCATAGAGACAAACCCACATGCAAACCAAAGCTAGAGCATTCACTTGAGACCAAAAGCAAGATATTATTATTAATCTTCTGCTCAAAATATTACACCAAAAAAACAAGTCTACAAGACAAAATGACACTTAAAACAGACATATACCCAGAATCCAAATAAAAGAAAAATTAAAAAAAAAACAAGAAAACATGAATTCCCCCTTCCTCCCACCCACCCACATCAAGAATACCAGAAATACCGATCAACAGAAATAATAAAACAAAAACTAAAACACACCCTAAAACCAAATAAATCAGTCACTTATCATGACTGAATAAGAGTTTTTTTTTTTCAGTTTTCAGTGACCAAGTCTGTAAAAGTACGTTTTGGACTGCTCTTAACTCTTCCATAACTCTAGGAGGAACAAGGCTAAATATGAGAGTCAGAATCATAGCACAATGCCACATCATAGCAGTTGAGAGGTATGTCTAGCCAGTATAATCAAAACAGGGCCACCGACTGGTGATATGCACATATAATACTACAAGTATCCGCAAAAAATATATATATTAGTATTCACAGACTTATCAAAACAAAATCTGCAGTTTAGTGACTTATATCATCTCAAGTGCTTTCAAAAGATATTGAAAACTCCTTTCCTTTATTTAGTGTCTCATAACTTTTGAGCGTATACCAAATAAAAAAGATCACCAGTGATTCTGGTAAAAACACATCCAAATTCAAGTCACAGTTTGAACAAGTATATAAACACAATCAGATATGCAAGAAAAGCTGACCCCAGCATGACAGTAGCAGCCTGTCTCCAATTAATTAAAATCTAGCATTCATAAATACCTAAAAACAATAAAAAAATTTAAATATCACTACTTAGTTTTAAAATAATAAAAATAAAATAATTCAACCACACTTATTCAAAAAAATCTCCGCTTTATTCATGTACGATAAGAGCTTTTGTCCACTAACTGGACTTCATCAGATCATCTTTGGAGATCTTGGACTCATTCAAAAAGCCACTAGAGACTTGATTGCTGTACACTTCCTGTTTCTCTGCTAGATTCATATCTCCACCAATAGTAGAAGTAGGGACCTAAATTGTTGCCAATGAATAAATTAAACACATTGCAGGAGCAGGTTTATATCCCAGTGCCTCCTAACCTCCTGGAATAACCTTGCCCTACATGTTATAACTTCCTTTAAATGCAAATTAGATGACTGGATGAGTATCCGCATATTTACTACAGGACTGATTGATATGGCCCTCCTGGAGAAAGGAGATGTGGCCTGAGGAAGAGTACTGGCAGTGTGTGAATGGTTATGTGACCCAGTGGCCCTGGCAATGTGTGAATGGTTATGTGACCCAGTGGCCTTGGCAATGTGTGAATGGTTATGTGACCCAGTGGCCTTGGGATATCTATGAATCTATCATAGAATACATAAAAAGAAGAACTCTAATTAAGACTAACTAAATAACTTGACTGACTCTGTGTTAAGGACTTCTGAAGCATAACTTCTATGTTATAAGAATGCAGGCAGATTCACAGCAAACATTTATATAAATGTTTCCATTCCAGGATCTTCCAGATGGACTGACTTAACATACTTGACTCAGTTCAGAACATTTAGTTATTAACTCTTTCTCACAGCTAATAACACTAATTAATTCAGTTTTTCTCACACAGGTTAAAATCAGCAGAAAGTCTAACATTAATTTACATATTGATGTCACCTCCTGGCAGTTGGCTGTTTCTACAATCATAACTCAGAGTTCCCTGACTGCAGCTGTTTCACTTCACTTTCCCTGCAATTACATTCAAATAATCAATTATTTCCCGAGACAAAAGGATTTCTCACAATTAATGCATTTCCAGTAGGAACATGTTTTCCTCTATGTTATTTAACAAAAGAAATGGAATTCTGCTTTTACTGTTTGGACACCTTAAAATGCAATTTCAGAGTGCAGCTTTTGCTGCAGATTTTACAAAGCTATATTGTGTACACTGCATTACAGTCTGAATTCTGAAAAGAACAAAATTATAGACATCACATTTCAAATCAGACTTTCTCTTGTGGCATTACTTCTTCTCCCCCCTTCATGAGATCCTCATGCAAGTGTTCTGGAGTCATCTCTCAGGAAATAGAGCTTGTGATGAGGGTGCCCTCTTTGGATACAATGTCCCATTCCCTTTCTGGAAGGACTGTTTGCACAGCATTGTCAGTGCCACTCTTATGCTGGTTGGTCATATTATAGGACTGCACAATCAATTATTGACTGCAGTCAGTGCTGGCTAGTTTAGGGTGTCTACTAAATTTGTCACTGAGTATTTGAAATGCCTGCTTACAGGCTGGAGTCCAAGCAACCTTATCGGGTCATAAATAAAGCACAACACTGTAAACCTTATCAGGTCAGTTCTTTCTGATAATGGCTGTAAAGGGAACAACTATCATAATATAGCAGGGAGCAAACTTCCCAGAGTACTGCATGGTCCCTAAGAATGCCTTCATTTGTTTCTTGGTAGCTGGTTTAAACCTCACTGTGCATTCATATGTTTCCTCTAACAGAAATATATCTGGCTTTTCAGTCTTTTACTCTCCATCCCTTTTACTTTCTTAATCTTTCCCTCCTTTCCTTTTGCACTCTAGATACCTTGCACATTGTAACTGCATATCTCTTACTCTAACTCTACTCTGCTACTAAGGGATCAAACATTCTGACCCTGTCTGTGTCCTCATGCTTATTTGCACTACTTTTACCCCAAGCCCTTTCAAGTCATTTTCACACTCCTCAAAGTTGCTTTGTTATGCAGAAAGTCTTGAAACATAATTCTCACTTACAGGTCCCCCACATGAAACTGCTGATCTGCTGCCTCTGCCCTAATTATATGCATCAGGAAATGCTGGACAAGCTGATCCAATCTTTCCTGAATTTTGTATTACTTCCTGCTTATTTCTGTTACCTTTTTCCTCTCTCTTAACTGCAATCCTTGAAGCTCTCCTTTCTTATCTGTATATTTCTCCACTTCTAACTGTGTGCTTCATGATTTGTAAGCTG
The DNA here is from genome assembly GCF_019279795.1 of Protopterus annectens. Lineage (NCBI taxonomy): Eukaryota > Metazoa > Chordata > Ceratodontiformes > Protopteridae > Protopterus > Protopterus annectens. The sequence goes on from NC_056732.1 coordinate 511,004,058, forward strand.
CTTCAACTTTGGATCACATTCTGACACCATGTTGCATATTTTGTGTCTTCAAATGAGACAATGAGGATGGGTACACATTCAAGTCATTTATTGTACATAAACGCATTAGGAGCTGTAACTGGAACATATCCTTCAAACTTCATATGTTAAATAGCTGACTCATTACTTCAAACACACTCACATGTGCATCTCCATTTATACCTGCACTCATTCTGGCTGACTGTACAAAATGGCACTGATCTTGCACAAGCTCAAGAACTTATATGCACATGCTAACTAGCTACAGTGGCTGACTAGGTTCAAGATACACACTGATCTACTGGTAGCCTTAGTTTAACACACATCACGTCTCAGTTTCATCTCTAAGACTTTTCAGAGCCTGTCACAAGTTAAATCAGATTATTTCAAGTTGCTTTATAATAAACATTATGCTGATTCACAAGCATTCATCATTAGGAGTGCTTATGTATTCCTCTAGTTATATTATACCTGTGCATGTTCTGGCATGTTAATGCAAACTGTTTTTTTTTTTTTGATAGTAGGGTGACATATTGATTTGTTCTGTTTTCTGCCCCCTCCCCACTAAAGCACTGCAGCATTTATTTTATCATTGCATCAGCTGAAAAGCTGTAATTCTCCATATAAGACTTTTGCATCATCTCTTTATTTATTGTACTTGAGACAAGACTGCTTAGTTTACTTCAGTTTGTTTTATAATAAATATAATGCTTATTTTCATACAACCTTTTTAGTTTAAACCTCCTATTAATTTGCTTTAGCTTTTTTCTTTCTTTTCCACAAAAGGGCATTGCAACCCTATGTATTGCTAATACACACACACACACACACACACACACACACACACACACACACACACACACACACACACACACATGCTCATTCATGCACACATGCACACATCTTTACTTGCAGCATTTAATTCATATAGGATTAAAGTGAACTTTCTTACTACAGCCTGATTTGCAATGCATGCAATGTCTGACCTTAATTCACAGCTCATCCATCCTGACTTGCTTTCTCTCTCTCTATCTCTCTCTCTCTCTCTCTCTCTCTCTTTCTTGCAGCATAACAAAGTAATTCCTGCTTCATACACCTTCCATCATGAAAAAGTTGTGACAAGTGTCCTTCACCCTGAGTTTGTATATCTCTTTTCCTGAATATCTATCAACTGTATTGGTCTCGGCAGACAGGTTTTCTCTGTCTCTCAGCAGCCTGCTTCATCTGCTCACTTCATTGGACATCATTTCTGTATCCTTCAGCTCTCATTCATTAGCTTATACTTTCTTCTTAAACACATTACCAACTTCAATATTCCTGAAGTCCAATGTGGTGAAGACTGAACAACAGGTGCATTCTTAAATTATCAGGGTGGGTCTAGGAATGGGCTTGTCCTCAGTTGTGTTCTAATTTGTCATTTTTGGTCTGCAGCTCACTTAGTTAGGGTCATGTGCACCATAATGGATACCAAACTAATTGAGAACACCTAGTCCTTAAGCTTTAGCCGAACCTCAACCGCTCAAGTTGGTGTGAACTTATCAGCCTTATAGCAAGGTGCCATTATCATATTTCATGATGGATCTAGCTGGTGGAATGGGATGCACACTTAGAGAGTCTGTAATGAGTATGGCTAATGAAATGTGAGACATACCTAGGTGTTGACAGAGACTGTCTACCTATCCTGCATCTAGTGATAGCAATATAAGACCTGTAATTAACTAATGGCTAAGAACTAGTGGGGCATCACGTTCCACTGGTAATGCATGTGTCAGTAATGTAGACAACTCCAGAAAGATCATGGTGGACATCAAGCAAAGAGCTCATAAGAGGCCCAAGGATTGAACCTTTGACTGTATATTCACCTGACAACCAAGATAATAAATTCTTAGGCACTCCCAAGGGGCAGTAATGTCTGATAATGCCTAACATTGTGCCAGTCCATGCAATTCATTGAGATGGAATTGATAGGATTTATTCAAGTTTATGGCCACTCCAAAGCAATACAGTTCTTAAGATGTAGTTAGGGAGTTCTTAAAATGGGCACCAAGACTCATTTGGGAGGGTAGGACACATGGGAAGCCCTTCTCTTACAAGGCTTCAGTCATTACGCCAACACCTTTGTAAATTATCTGATGCAAAAGAAAGTTTAATTATCATACTTTGTATTGGAAGCTGCATCCACTCAGAACAAATTAAAGGAACCTCGTGTGTGAACTTCAGACTGATGTGCCTAATGGTATATGCCACTTCCAATAACACCATCCAGGTGCACTGTGGCATGAGGGTCATAACCCCATTGAGATTCACTTGATTGGTGATCTGTCTGTTCAGGAATCTTCCATCTCATCCAAAACTGTAGATACAAAAGCAGTGTACACAGTCTCTTTCTAAGTATAAATCTATAGACTTATTGATGTGCAGTTTATGGACCTGTCACAGTAGTTGTACAGGGACATAAAGATCTCTTAGTAGATTTCTTTCTAGGGAAGACTATGAGAGAACTAAGTTGTGTCCATCAATGACTACTTCAAGAACCAACTGATTTCTGTTTATTGCTATTCAAAATCAGGCAGTCTTGAAGAACTGTCCTAAGATGTAGTCCTGTACTGTAGCCAAAGCTATAGCTACTATTCCAACAGAGTCATTATCTTAGGTACCAAAGGAGCGAAGGCCATCTGATGTTTGAGCAACTTCCTCAGTCTGCAAGGAGGCTTTCTTTTCTTCACAAAAGATAGCCAGACCCAAATGAAAAGGTGGAGACTGATGAGGGGGCTTACAGTTTCATCCAGACTAGTGAAGGACATTTTAGTCTTCAAGATGGTATTTAACAAATCCATTAAATGCTAATGAAAATACTTCCTCATGCAAGGAGCATCTAGAGTGAACAGCCTGATCCCTTCCTTAAAGGAGGATAGCCGTAGCCAGCTCATTCTGCTGAGCCATATGTCTGAGCTTGCAACCCTAACCATCTCATCTGCATAATTAAAACTACAGTGGCCAATGAGGAGCCAGCTTTGAGAGCTATAGCAATAATCTTGGCCACTTTCTCCTTGAACCCAAGTTATGAAAGGGAAAAAAAGCATTTTTGGTGTCTGATACACTTCAGAGTACAAAAATCTTAAAAGACTAAGCAAATCATGGATTGCTGTATTCTGCAAGGTGGATAAAAATAATATTTTTTCCACCATGTCCTCAGCTTTAAATACATTGTATGGCAGAAAGGTATGAAACTGATGCAGATGCTGTGTCTTGTTCTAGATCAAGGAGATCACAAATGAAACTGCATTAGAATGGCCAGTCAGAATGTTGCTTCTGACCATTCAAGAGTCAGGGCTTATGTTTAATAAGGATGAGGGTTTGCTTTGCCAAGACTGAAATTCAGTATTTTAGGCATTGCATTTATGGAAATGTCATATGACTAGGTTTAAGTCGAGCAAATACTGTGACTGAGTTATCAAATCTAGGTCATGTGATATGATGCAATTCTGATGAATGCTTAGCATGGTAAACTATGAGGACAAATTCTTACCCAGGACTAGTCTTTCATGCTGTAAAGGAACTGCTAAACAAAGCTGTAGGATGGACATGAGGTGAATTCCCAGAACAGGCTTTAGGCTGTTGGAGCAGCTTTATTGCAACAGACCGATGGCAAAATAAAGTCTGTTGCTTTATGTTCTAGAACATTAACAGAGGCGGAAAGAAGATATCCTCCAACAGAAGAAAGATACCCATCAGGAGTATAGGTGTGTGAGCTCCATTCATGTTACCTACTGGGCCTGGACAGTTTACAGCTGGGATCTTAAATTGCTGATACCTCTGATAAATTTGTATAAATTGGATACGATTCCTCCAAGATGTCAATGACTGTTATGAGGCTCAGGCAATTTAATGTAAAAGCAGTTCATGTTTGGGAGAACACTTCATAGTGGCATAAACTGTATACAGAAATCCAATTACTGAGACAATCCAGTCAGATATCGAAGAAGATTTGAGTGCATATATGCAAGCCATAATGTCTAGCAGATTAGTGACATCTTACATGACAGACAGCCACAGAGAATCAAAGAAGCAAAATGTGGACCTGTAGACTGTAATTAGCTATGCTCATAATGGGTGGTCAAGTAAATGGAAACAGAAAAGTCATTCATTGTTCAAATACTTTTTTCTACGAGCTCATCTGTCAGAGGATGCGGGTCTCCTTTTGTATCGTTATTGGACTGTGATGTCAATATTTCAAGGTGCAGAAATTCTGAGACAAATCCATGCAGCACATCAAAGGCTGACCAAGTGCAGAGAGAGAGATAATGATACTATCTGTGGGGTGACAATGTATCAATGATGATATAATTTTGCCTACGTGTCAATTCTACATCAAACGCAAACTGACTCCACTGCCAAAGGCACACAAAAAACAAACAAATAAAAGAATTGTAGCAGACCTCTGTGGACTTAATGGAAAAGAATTATCTGATAGTAATAACATCTTATTCAGGACACAATGAAACAGTCAACTTTCCAACAATAACGAGTCAAGAATCCTATCTTAATTTAGCAAAATGTTTTCCAGATGAGGGATTCCTATCAAATTTGTTGCTGGCAATAAGGCTCAATCTACAGAGCTTCAGAAGTTTGTAAATGAAAATGTTTTTTCCATGCAGCATCAAGTCCACATTACTGATAAGCTAATGGTGTTTCATGATAGAATAGTACAAATAGCAAAGACAACTCATGCTTTAAAATACTACCTCACCCCAAATATCATCAACCCTCCCTAAAATTCAACAGACAAATCACAAAACTCCTGCAGTCCATTCTCAACATTGCCTCTAAATTATCTCTCTCTGGGGATATCCATCCCAACCCTGGACCACCTACTGCAAACCTATCCCCTCCCCACAATTTCCCCCTTCTCCCCAATAGTCGAAATCAACCTCCTATGAAAAATACTGACCTACTGTTTCTAAATGCAAACTGTAGAAGTATCACCAACAAAATCCGTGACCTGTACGTCTGTCTTTCTCTATACCTGCCAGACATAGTGGTTATAACTGAGACTTGGCTAAAGCCACATATCAATGACAATGAAATTAACCCCCCAGGATACAATATACTAAGGAAGGATAGAAAGGACAAAAAAGGTGGTGGCATTGCTATATTATAAGAACCATCTCACAGTGCAAATACTAAGTATACAATATCCCTCTGTTGACAATGCAGAAATATTGTTCACCCAACTGCAGCTCAACTCCTAAAAACTAATAAACATAATTGGATGCTATATACCTCCCAGCAACAATATACCCACTCTAGAAAATCTGCTCCATTGGTCCTGTTTATCTCTCCAAAATGAAACCATCATTCTGGGTGATTTTAATATAGATTGGCTATCCTGTAACTCTTTCACCCCAACAAATCATATTAATCTCCATTGCTTTATCCAAGCCATCCAAACTCCAACAAGAATTGACAAGACAACTAACAGGGAATCAATCCTTGACTGGATTCTAACTAATAAACCTAGCCACCCCTCTCTTGCAGGTTGCCTCCCTGATGGTCTAAGCAGCCATATGCCAACCTTCCTTCTATGACAATGCAACCATAATCCCAAAGGTACAGTCTATCATTTTATTAGAAAGAAAAAGAACTTTAGCCCCATCGATTTCACAGTACAACTAAAACATTGCAATTGAGCACCCCTGAAATACCTGGAATTAAATGAGGCAGTTACTTACTTTAATAACACCTTCTTAAATGTATTAGATCTTCACGCCCCTCCTAGAACCATAAGAACCAGATCTAATCTCACTCCATGGCTTACCAAAGAAACCAAAGCCCTCCTGAAAGCTAGAGATAAAGCATGAGATCACTGGAAAACTGTTAAGTCCCCACCTGCAAAACAGAAATATCAGGAGCTTAGAAATAAAGCTAAGAAAATAGTAAAACTTGACAAAATTAATTACTACTCCAATCTTCAAATCAAGCACTAAAATAGCCCTCAAAAGTTTTGGGCAGCTATTAACAAATTACTACTACCAGGCAAAACTGGTACCCCTCTCTCACCTTAGTAAATAACTCTGACAGCATTCCCACTCAATTTAAGAAATTCTTTACTAAAACAATACTGACCCTAGCCAACCAACAGAAAAATCAACACACACACCCTTCTTCTGAAACCATCACTACTCCCATAAGGAATATATCCTTCAAATTCCAGTTAGTCTCTATAGATAGGATAAAAAAGTAAGTCAAAAAACTTGAGCCCACTACTCTGGCTGCTAACAAATTACCAGGGGAATTCTTAAATATTGCTGCCGATGCATTGGCCTACCATATAACCATTCTAATTAACCGATCCCTCTCAGAAGCCACCATCTGAAAGATATTGAAAATATCTCACATAATCCCCCTACATAAAGGAAGTAACTCCACAGAGCTTACAAACTACCGACCTATAGCAATTCTATCCCCTTTAGCAAAAAATCCTTGAAAAGTGCATATACTTCTAAATGATTCACTACTTGCACACACACAGGCTCTTATCAAATACCCAGCATGGCTTCTGATACTTCCATAGTACCACCACTGCCTTATTGTCCTTCTCCAATGCAGTAAACTGTCATAGAAATGCTGGTAAATTTGCTTCTGACACTTTTCTTGACCTCTCAAAGGCCTTAAATATGGTTAGGCATGACATTCTTATCAAAGAACTGTCCGAATTAGGACTCTCTCTTCCCGCCATAGCCTGGTTCCAGAACTATTTAGCTGGCCATCAACAAGCAGTCTTGTGGAAACAAGAACTCTCCCCACTTCTCCCAGGGTTCTATTTTAGGCCCTCTGCTCTTCACCCTCTATACCAATAAGCTTCATTCCTCCACTACCAAAGCATCTGTCATCCAATACACTGATGATTCTACTTTAATTTGTGCAGCTTCCTCACTGCAAGAACTTTACACATTAACTCAGGAATCTTTCCTCTCTATAGAAACATGGCTATCCAAAATCCAACTCATCCTAAACCCTGCTAAAACCAAACTACTACTCTTTAAACCCACTAGGTCCACCTCATCAACTTCTACCTTTAATATCATGTTCAGTAACAAAACTATTATCTCTCCCACAGAGCACACCAAACCCCTAGGAATTGAGATTGATATCAATCTAAGATTTGATATTCATATTTCCCAGACCATCAAGAAAGTTCACAAAAAACTAGGTACCCTCTATAGCAACAAACAAAAGCAACCATATCTCACACTCACCTTATTTCTACCCTTCTATATGCCTCACCTATTCTCACCAACCTTAGAAAAGCAGACCTAGCTAAGCTTGACTCCTGCTATAACAAAACAGCTATATTTGCTTCTGACTCCCCATTTAGATCTCACCACTGCTCATCCTTGAAGCTGCTCAACTGGCTGGAACTTCCTCAGCTCCTGCACTATGACCAACTCTCTCTGGCCCATAAAATTTTATATCAACCAGAAAAAATCCCTGCATTGCAAAGCCTACTTCACCTCCACACCAATAACAGAACTCTTTACTCCAGTAACAAACTTATCCTCACAGTAACTAAGTCAAATAATACAGCAGTTGATGTCCTCTTTTCTAATTATGTATCCAAAATATGGAATGCTCTACCCTATAACATAACTACTATGACATCCTTCATACAGTTCAAGAAATAATTAAAAATGCATCTAACTAATAACTGGCTATGCTCTTGCACTTCACCAGGCTAGACCCTCCACTATGTTAGAACCTATACCACCTTAACTATTTCACACCTCAAGAGGAACAGATAGGTCTATAGTCTATTACTGAAGAAATACATACAATATAATAAAATAGATTGTTATGGTTTAGGCCCCAATAACCTTTAAGAAGTTGTTAGTTTACACATGACTCCCTCCAGCAATGATTGAGGTCATTATATATATATATATATATCTTTAGACTAATGAAACTATTACTGTAAGATTTCTCTGTTTTCGTTAATTGTAACTGCTGTGTATGAGTATACTACTATTAATTAAGACTCACTGCATTTTGTATCTAAATATACTTTGTAAATTTTGTAGTTTTTTTTTGTTACATGTTATTCATATGTGTGGAGCTTTTCTCCCTGGGCCTCCACTGAAAATGGGCCTGTGTCCAGTGGACTATCCCAGTTAACAAATGTAAAATAAATAAATAATAAATAATAATTATTAACAGGCCAGATACACATATGTATCACAGACTAATGCCATATAGTTCAACCAGAGGAAGATCCACACAACTATTGTTGGGTCACAAGGGTCACACCACTATTCCAATGCTTGAGACAAAGCTATTGGAGAATATGATTCCATAAAAATAAAATTGTCAAAGGAAATGACCAAAGGGATAAATTTGCCTACAAATATATGTTTTGTTTTTGGTTAAAACGTGTTCAATTCTTAACTAATTTGGCCAGAATCCAGATGAGACAGTTTTTTTTTCTCAAATTAGACAGAGAAAAGAGGGGGGAGACAGCAAGCATGATTGTTACCAAATCTGCAGAACTAAGTTTAGATGTAATCCAAACTGATGATAGAGTTGTAGTAAGGAGAAACTAGATATACATCCAGGCCATTTCAGAAATGGCTGAACTAAATAGATAGTTGTTACATCCAAATGAGCAATTGCCACAACCAGAGAAATTGAAAGAAGTGAGAAACTATGTTAGAAATACAGAAATGTATAATGCGTTGAGCAATCCTGTTTGTAGAAGGAGTACTCAATGTGTTATGTCAGTGCAGTTCAGAGACTACTGTAAAACAGTATGAAGGCTCCAGTCTGTAGCATTCCACCTGCCTCACTTGCAAAGGCCACATGCAAATGCTACAGACAAGGGGGAAGGGGTGAGCCTAATTCTAATTAGCCATGTGTGTTTTCCTCAAATTTCTAATTAGGATTGTAATAGTGCAGTATTCTTTGAGTGATTCAAAGAATGGCTATACTGTACAATTTAGGGAGCAAAGCAGAAAAAGTGTATGACATCTTTCGAAGGCATCAGCCATTCCTTCTTACTCTTATGGCAGGAGTGAAGCTGTTAGCTTTACAGCATGTAAGTACTGCAGAGCCATTAGTGTGTGTGTGTGTGTGTGTGTGTGTGTGTGTGTGTGTGTGTGTGTGTGTGTGTGTGTGAGTTTACTATCAAAATGTCGAGTGTAGGTTCGGCAAACACATAATGTTGAATAACAGTTGTCTGACTTCTGTATTGCCAACCTACATATGTTCGTGTTCCAGGTTCAGCGAATTCTCTTTGCATTCGCACGTATGTGGTCGACCTTAGGGCTAGAGATCACGGTGCAGTGAGGATCTGGAAATTTACCCTTTCCCCAGTGTAGTGTGATGTTGGAGTCAGAATATATAATTTGCAGGGGATGTGGGGGGTGCAGGGGGACTTGCAAAAATGGGCACTTCTGTGTTGTGCCCAAAACTACAACAGCCGTTGCTTTTCTGAAAGGTGCAGGGGAAGGCATATATCAAATAATGCCGAATTTGAATAATTGGCATTAAATTCTACATACTGCTTTTTTCCTCTGCAGTTTTCGCTGTTGTGATTCCCTCGAATGAACAGAATTAATTCTGTCATTCGTGATTTTGATAGTAAACCATGTGTGTGTGCATTTGTAGGTTACTCTGCGTGGCTTGGTAGGGAGAATACCAGCATAGTTACCCTAAACCATGCAGTGTTTGATTCAGAGACATAATAATTAGCTGTTATTGAGACGTTGTACCATGTAGCCTTATCATGTCTCTGAATAATATTATATCACTGTTGTCCTGTTGGGCATTGCAGCACTACCCAATAGTGTTGATGGCGATGTTATTATGAATCCCAGCCTATGAGTCAGTGTCTTTAGAATTTGTTGACCAGACTACTTGCAATGTATCTGAAAGAGACACAGTAATCAATACAGATTTCAGTTGTCACAAAAGACAAAACCCTCATTCCACAACTTAAAAAAGTTACCTCACAAAAATGTGAGATAAGACATCCATTCAGGAACAAGATTTGCAATGGTTTCAGGAACAAATAAGTAATACAATGACTACTAACAGGAAAGTACATTTAGAAACTGTTCTTCTTCTTTCGGCTTTTCCCGATTAGGGGTCGCCACAGCGGAACTCCGGTCTGCTAATGATTGGCAGTAGATTTTTTTTACAGGTGCCAGCTCGACACCCAACCTTCAACGAAGGCACACCCATTCTATGCATGTCTTTCGAATGCCACTCGACCACGGGGAGGAAATGCAGACTCCACACAGAAGGCGCTACAGCTGAGAATCGAACGGGAGAACCTCTTGCTGTGAGGCAACAATGCTACCGCTGCACCACCATGGTAAAAAATGTAAATATTTTCTGTGTTATTGCTATATGTAGACTTTCTGAGTAATGCCAAGTGTTTTTGATACTGCATGTTTTCAAAGTGAAATATGTGCCTGGAAATGCTACAATGTTTAAATGGGCATACTGTCTTAAATTTTAAAAATAACTGAATCCTCTTCTCAGAGGTTTGGAGGTGTGATGCCTGATTGCTGTGATGGTCTGTGTGATTGGTGCTAGAACAGCTGTGCCTACATAAAAGGGATTTTCCAATAGTGCAGTAGAGCAGTTTGAGGCTGCCTGTGAGCTTGAATGAAGGCATATGTTTCAGGGCTATATTTGTGCTGGAAACTGTTATGAAATTAAATGCAAAGAACTAGTACATACTAATTCTAGTCTTTGATATATTACAGCAAGTATGAAGCATGACAATTTGCATATGTATTTATTGTATATTTTAGATTAAGATATCCTACCTTGCCATAACTACCTAAAACTTATTTGTATAGAAAGGCATAAAAAACAGCAGTGAATAAACAAACTGCAAATAAGACTACAAAACAAGATAGTGAGGTTATAAAGACATGTACGTTACAAAAATAAGAGAAGAAAGAAAAAAGTAAATAGTTCATGTTATTATGAAAGTAAACTTAAACTTTCAATATAAGGCTTGTGTACCTGTAGAGGAAAGGGGTACATTTAAAACAGATGACATAAATGCACACCATCAGATTCTTATTTCACTCACATATGGGGAGTAAATGAGCAAAGAACAGCACAGAAAATATAAGAAAGGAAGAAAATGCCAGTAATTGCAATGCAGTGCATAACTGTAAAAGTGAGAGAAAACAATTAACAGAAACTTTCTTTGTCAAAAGCGTTGTAGTCTTAACTATTTTTCCAAGGGTTAAAGACAGCTTATTTTCTTGTTTCACTCGCAGAACTTCTTTTCTTGCAAATCTGTATGAAAAGCATGGCTTGTAATTGTATCTGGTTTAAAGTGGTTTGAACTTGCATTACTTGGAATAGTGTTTTTTAGTTTATTTTCTCAATAGCAGTTCTGAGTAACAGCATATGGCTTGGTACAGTGATTCAGCATCAGGATGGATGTAGATCAGGCTGGGATATGCACTCATTCAACACTAACTTGAAAACTCCCACTTTACTGCAGTCAGGGTTGAGAAGTGCATACATTCAATTCTGACTCATCAAAGGTTGTGAAGCAATTACTACAGGGACTGTATTGTGGCTGGCCAGACTTGGGAGGTGTGACTGATGATGTCACTGCCTGATTGCAAAAGTAAGAAGGGTATGATTATGAACCATAGAGGAGGACGTGATATAATGCACATAGTAAGTCATGTTGGCACAGACTGTGTTTGCATGATATGTGTGTTATATAATTAAATGCACAAAGAATTGCAGTCCTGCTCCTTTTTTGTTTAATGTCCTAATTCCACAGTAAGTACAGTAATCATTGTAGTCTGGCATTTAATCCAACTGTCTATTTAAGACTTGCAAAACCTTGGGAATAAGCATTTTTAAGTTGTGTTTTATTTCTGAGTATTTCAGAGTCTGAGAAAATGCAAGGGTATTGGCTCCATATTTGCTGCCTGGAGTCTTACATTTTTATTTCTTTCCCATGATCATTGTTTACTGTCTCCTTAAATACTGAGGTTTTCTGAACTTGGGCACAACATATTGTAGAACAGTGTCCAAAGATTCTGAAGTCGCAAAATTGCACATATTGTATTTTCCAGGCTGAGGACTAACTTTGTGTGTTGTACAAAATCTGATATCAAGCTATATTGTTTAAATATGTATGTTGCATGATTCTAAATTAACATTTCAGTATTTTGCAAATATTTTGGGGTTAATTTAATTTATTGCCTCTGAAGACCTTATTTGATACATGCTTAACCCATACTAGATATTTCCTAATCAGTCATCATGTTGGTAAGAGCAAAGGTATTAACTAAAAAGAACTGCAAAAGTTTTCCTGTTCTGAGGGTAGTTTTCACCTTTTCTGGTCTACACCATTTCCAGACTTTTACTAATAATATACTCCTGTGGAGCTTTTAAAGATATCTGTCTCAAATCAGGTTTCTTTTTGGGTGTTTCTCAGGATGCTAGGCAACATAGAAGGCAAACAGGTGAGCCCTTCTGCTGCTGGTATCCATCCCCTCAGATCATTTAAATAAATGTTTAGTTTGCAGGTCATATAAGACGTCAGGTCCATTGAGATGTCATTCATGCTGTACAGTGCATGACTGATCAAGATTAAGGCAGCTTTAATGTTTTATACTGAGCAATACAACAAATGAGTCTTTGACATGGCAATGAGTTATGTCTGCGGATCTGCTGCTTCTTATTTGGAGGTGTTCATTCTTGCAAGTTTCTCAAAGCTTCTGCACACTTTTTTGCATTACAAGGGTGTGATATTAGACAGATTTTTTTTCAGGTGGTACTGGCTGTCTCTGAGAAACCAGCACTAAAGGCTAACTCTTTGATTGAGCTATGGGAGCAGTGGCAAACTACATAGCTTTGGTCAGTAACTCCACTCAGTAACTGTCACAGATTTCAACAAGTATTACAGAATTGAGTTCCATTAAGTCAGCTAACAAAGTGAACCTTTGACATCCGGTCAACATTGAGGTTTCCTGTTTCATTATGGCATAAGTTCAGCTAATGAATGACTGTGGCTTTGCTTTAATATTTTCCACAGCCACTGCCAAAGAATACACTACTGAATTTTTCTACTTATCAAGCATGAATGATGGCAAGCTGGAACCACTGATGATTACATCATTACTTTAAGGAGTTTCAGTCAAAATGCATTACTTGAATCCAGTCATGAATACATTTAAATGGATCGACATGCAGGAATATTGGTGCATATAATCCACGGTGGTGCAGCGGTAGCGTTGTTGCCTCACAGCAAGAGGTTCTCCCTTTCGATTCTCAGCAAGTGTATAGGGAGTGCCTTCTGTGTGGAGTCTGCATGTCCTCCCCGTGGGTCGAGTGGCATTCCAAAAGACATGCGTGAATGGGTGTGCCTTCGTTGAAGGTTGGGCATCGAGTTGGCAACTCAGCACCGTGAAAATCTACTGCCAATCATTAGCGGACCGGAGTTTCGTTGTGGTGACCCCTAACCGGGAAAAGCCAAAAGACAACAACAACTACTTCATCTTCTGCATGTTGACACAGCTTGATCAAAAAAGGACATCAAATGCCCTAATTTTCCAAGCAGTAAATTAAAAAAAGCTCAAGAGTGACACCAGACACAATTTGTCTGAACAATGATAATTTTAGGGAAAGGTTTTTATACGGTAGTGAGCAGAATTGTGGTTAAGGACAGGGTTAGGATTAGCACTCATGAGTAAGGATGGGATATTTAATTCTGTTTGTAAGGTTTATCATTGTATATGTGATATTTGGATTGCGCAGTGGTGCAGTGGTAGTGTTGTCACCTCACAGCAAAAGGTGCTCTGGTTTGATTCTTGGTGGGGGTGCCTTATGTGCAGAGTCTGTATGTCCTCCCTCTGTTCATGTGGGTTTCCTCCCACATCACAAAGACATGTGTCAGGAGTGTTTCTCTACAGGCCTCCGCTGAAAATTGCTTTTCTTCCAAGTTGGACTTTCATGGTAAATAAAAATAGATTTATTATTATTAAGGGAAAACACTGATAAAGATCTGGAAAGTTTTGTTTAACAGTATTTTAGGAGGAAGAGAAGTACCAGCATCCTTGAAGAAAGGGGTGGTAGCTGTAATACTTAAAGCGGGTAAAGAGCCGTCAGATCCAGCTTCATACAGGTCCATTTCAATACTAAACCATGATTATAAAGTGTTTATATCTATAATGGCTAAAAGAATTGCAAAAGTGATGCCAGAACTGATAGATATGAATCAATGTGGTTGTTTGGAGGGGAGACAAACATTTGACGAGTCTATATTACAAAGTAAAAAAAGCTAAATCTCGAATGTATGTACATCGACACATAAAGGTTGATGTACATACAAAGCAAAACACGTAAACGGCGAAAATCAAAATGCAGAACGTGTTTTTTAGCCAGCAGCATGATGGTGGGGATAAGGAAATATGTCCTTATCCCCACTGTAGTGTGGTTTTGGAGTTGGTATATTTAAGTAAGGGGGTGTGGGGGGTGCAGGGGAAAGCGTATTAAATGAATGTTTTTTTTTTGCTTACCTGTGTGGCGCATTTTGATTATGAAACACGTTCAGCATTTTGATTTTCGCCGTTTACGTGTTTTGCTTTGTATGTACATCGACCTTTATGTGTTGATGTACATACATTCGAGATTTGGCCTTTTTGGGTTTGTAATATAGATCCACATTTCACAACATTAACAGAACGCTGATGATCAGGAAGGAAGCAGAATGTAAGAAAATACCACTATTGTTGGTGGGTCTAGGTGCAGAGAAAGCATTTGACTGGGATATGGCTGGGATTTTATGAACAGAGCAATGGAAGTATTTGCATTCCTCGATAAATTATAAGGTTGATTAGAAGGATACATGAGGAATCAGAAGTGAAAATGAAAGTGGGTGGGGTCCTCTTTGATAATCTCTGCTTGAGCAGAGAACCAGGCAGGGGTATCCTCGCTCCTCTTTGTGAACCATTGGCAAAGAAAATAAGGGACTCAGAAATTCAAGGATATAATTGGTATGGTGATCAAGAAAAACTGGCTGTAATTGCAGATAACAGTATTTTATATCTGACAAAACCAGAAAGGAACATTACAGTGCTGTGGGACATATTGAGACAGTTTCAAACCTTTTTGGGATACAAAATTAATGAAGCAAAAACAAAGACAATAGTGGTAAATTATGTTTACACATATGAATTGGTTCAGCAATATCCTTACTTATGAGGACATGATAAAATAAAGTATTTAGGAATATGGATTAAAAATTATTTCAGTGTGACAGCTAAAGATATATGGGAAGAGGCTAACAAACGATAATACAAAAAGTGAGACAATGAAAACTCTATTATATGGATTTGCTAGTAAGATACAAGCAGTTAAAATGTTTTAGTCTCATTAGTCTTTAACAGGTCAGAAGCCGCAGTGGTACAGTGGTAGCATTGTTGCCTCACAGCAAGAGGTTCTCCTGTTCGATTCTTGGCTGGAGTGCCTTCTGTGTGGAGTTTGCATGTCCTCCAAGTGGTCTTCAAAAGACATGCGTGAATGGGTGTGCCTTCACTGAAGGTTGGGTGTCAGGCTGGCAACTTGGCACTATAAAAATCTACTGCCAATCATTAGCGGACCGGAGTTCCACGGTAGCAACCCCTAACCGGGAAAAGACAAACAACAACAAGTCTTTAACAGGTCAGGCATATATTTCTCAACCAGAGGAGATGTTGTGGATAACAATTAATAAAGACCTGAAGGATTTTATCTGGGAGTGGAAGATGGCAAGAGTCAAGTGGGATAAGCTTATTCTTCCAATAAAACAGGGCAGATTGAGATTACGGGAGTTGAAGGGGAATTTCAGAGCAACACAGTTAAGGATCCTATACATAGCACAAGCAGAAAACTATAATTCAAAGTGTAAAGCAATGATGAAACAGTGTGTGGGAAGGGGGTGCTCAAGAAACAAGGAGAGACTGGGATTTTGGATGCAGACCTTTAAGGAAAATAACAATATTTATGTATTTATTTATTTATTTAAGTTTGATGACTGGGGTAGTCCACTGGGCTAAGAAGAGCCCGTTTTCACTGGATGCCTGGGGAGAAAAGCTCCACAATAATTGCAAGTTACATTACACATGTTACAAAAGGACAGTTCATACCGCTAATTAAATATTTACAGATAAGCTCCATGATATTTGCAATTGGCTTGTTACAAAAATGAAAAGGCATAATTCAATACAGAAATTTCAGCATTTACATAAAGTGAATATTTTTGGTATAAACTCAATTGTAGGTTTAACATTTCAAAATATATAGCTACTAGGCATTAATAGGTTAGGAAAATATTATGCATGGAGAGGGTAATAGTATATTTGAGACTGGAGAGTATAGCACAATAGTTATTCGACAGAAGATTAGTTTTTAGTAGGGGAGGGATTGTTTTGGGTGGGATGAAGTAATAATAGAGGTAGTTGGATGAGTCAGTGCAAGGTGAAATGATGGGGAGGGGGGGTTAAGTTGGAGCCTGGCAAGGGCATTTCCATTTGGAAGAAAGATGAGAGAGTAGCTGAGATTTGAAATGTGTATGGTTAGGTAGGTTGTGTAGGTGTGTTTGGCAAGAATTTCACTGTTTAACTAAGGAGTGGGACAGCAATAGATAGCCAGGAGGTCATGCAAGTTTGTGGACCTGAAGGAGATTTTTATTTTTGGATCTGAGTGAGCAGTTGGGAATGTAAGATTTTAAGGAAGCAGCGAGAGCTGGGCAGTTGGCAGGTTTAAAGATGAGCTTGTGGGCAATGGTGAGTTGTAGATAACTGAGGTAGTTGGGTAGTTCAAGCCAGATGAGGGTGAGGAGGGAGTGGTAGTGGTGGGATGAGTTTTTTGAATTGATTGCAAATTTGGAGATCTTGTGGAAGCAGGATTCAAGTTTGGACTGAAGGCCAAGATGGAGATTTGTTAAAGGAGGGGCACCATACATAAGGGAGGGGAGTAGGAAGGTGGATGCAAGAGTCTGATGGGGAAAGGGGCTTAAGAAGTGGTTGTGCCTGTAAAGGAGACCTAATTTCTGGTGGATTTTCTTGACTGTGGAGTGGATGTGGGTGTCAAATTTTAGTTCTTCATCAATAATGATGCCAAGAAGCTTGGTGTTGGGACCATTTTCAAGGAGTGTGTTGTTTTGGCTCTGTATGGTGAATGTGGATTAGTCAATTGAGTTTTTGGTAGGGGAAAAAACATCAGATTGGTTTTATTTGCATTTAGTGCCAGATGGTTAGACTGCATCCAGGTTTCTGTTTTGGAGAAGGCTAGTTGGGTTTTTGCTAGGAGCTCAGGGGGGAGAAGGCTGAGCAGATGCTTGTTGAGTTATCTGCATATTGGATGATAGATGAGTCTGGGATGGATTGGTGAAAGTTACTGCTATGATGGCTTAGTGGTTAACTACTGTGACTGTAGTGTGCAGGGTCCTGGGTTCTAGCCTTGCAGAGGCTGTTGAAGGCAGAGCTCCTCTCTAACACTCTTCGAAACAAAACTTGACGAGTGGATGGGAAACAAAGTTTACCTCAAGGATCACTTCAGTGGCTCTGCTGGACAGAGGCACAGGGAACTAATCTAAGGGGGCAGTGAAAGCCAACACATTCGGGCTAGGCTTATAAATGCCTTCGGGCAGATAGCTTAGTACCCACCTATGAACCTATGTTAATGAATAGGTTGAAGAGAAGATGGCCAAGAACAGAACCTTGTCAGACACCTGTGGGTGTGAGAGGGAAGGGGTGGTTAAAGTTTTTCCATTGGATAGCTTGTTGACAGTTGGACAAGTAGCTGGAAAACCAGATGATGGTGGTGGGAGAGAGGTATAGAGTGGAGAGTTGGGATATAAGTAGGGTGTGTGAGATGGTGTCAAACGCATTTGACAGATCTAGGAAAAGTGGGGATATGAACTTGCCTGAGTCCCATTTGAGGTTTATGGTTTCAAGAAACGAAAGAAGGGCAGTCATGGTGCTGTGTCTAGGGTGGATGCCATGTTGGGTAGGGGAGAGGAGATTGTTTAGTGTTAGATGTGCCATGCGTTGTGCTTGTGTTGTTTTCTCTAGTATTTTAGAAAGAGGGGAAAGGATGGCAATAGGCCTGAAGTTGGTAGTATCAGTATTTTTGCCACCTTTGTGGAGGGGGATGATGTAAGCATGGTGCCAGATCGAAGGGACGTATGATTCTTGTATGGATCTATTTATAAGAATAGAGATGGGATAGGCAATGCTGTCTGCAGATTGTTTGAGGAAGGTGGGTGGAAGGTTGTTGGGTGCATTGCAACAGGGTTTGAGTTTGAGGAAAAGTCTTTTTATAGTGCTTGTGGGGATGGGCTTGAGGCAGAAGGATGTGGAGGAAGGTTGATGATTGGGGTGGTGGTTGGGGCAGGAGGGGGTGGTAGTGGAGGAGGGTTGTGGGAAGGAGGCTGATAGTTTAGCTATGCAGTCTATGAAGAATGAGTTGAACTGGCTGGCTGTTTCAAGGATGGAGAGGTTGGGGTCCGGGCAGGGGTTTTCTTTGTTGCCTGGATGCAGCACAGATGAGATGGAGTCGCAGAATTTTTGGGGATTTTTTGGAGTTTGGAGTAGTGGGCGTTGCGGTCTTTAATTATTTTTTTTTGTGTGGAGTTTCATAGTTGCTTATACTCTAGGAGGGTCTTAGGGTTTCTATGTTTTTTATATTGTTTTGATTTTTTTGTCCCTTTGGTGCAAGGCTAGTTTAATAATCATACAGAATATTATATTCATAAAGTGGCAGAAAGTATTCTAAGAAATAAGCCACACAGGAATGGAGAAAGGAGATTCTGATGATAGGGTTGACTGCAATCAGGGATACAGACAATGGGCAAGAGGGGGCTGGAATTTATTGGAGAAAACTGGCAAAAGAACCAAGGTATTGAGAGCAAATAACTAGAGAAGGGAAGGTAATAGAATGGGACGATGCCAAGAACCTATTTGAAATGCAGTTTAGAGATTGTCTTCCAATCTGTAAGTGATATCAGAGTTTAGGCAAAGAGAAAGAAATTGGGGTTCCTAAATGAAAGACCAGCACTGGTAGAGTTTTTAGTAGAATCTAGAACAGATGTTGCCATTAAGAAAGGATAATTAGTAGAGCATATAAAATATTGTACATTAACATGCTTGCAAATGAAAAAAAATATTATTATTATTATTATTATTATTACAAGTCACTTCTGATTTTTCTAAATCAGTTAATAAATCAAGTACTGGGTCACAGAACTTGACTCAGATTTAATTGAATCTTCACAAAAGTATTGGGTTATTTTAAAATAAGAATACATGATCAGAAAAAAAAAAACATAAAAGACTATTGTGTGCAATTCTACCACCATATTTCATGAACTAGTTTGGTAGCAATATATATTATGTGAGATTTGTTTTTTAGTTAAAACATTTCCCCCGGATTTAATGAACTCCGTGTAGGAAGACTGTTATTCCTACATGGAGTAAATGGTATCTGTGTCCGCATCTCCCTCTTGGCAGCACACCTGGCATATTAATGAAGGCACGCTACTGAGGGGGAGCCATGAACATGGATACTGAATCAGTGCTAGGGGTTGTGTAACATGCCCCCCTGCACTTTCAAAGTGCCATACAGCACTTTCCAATAAAGAAAGTATCCTCAGACACTTAAACTAAAGCATGTGAAGTAATGTCATGTAGAGGGTGTGTTACAGTATCTGTAACATACCCCCTTCATTGTGAAAGTGCCATACGGCACTAAATAAATGCAAAGAAAGTGTCCTTGGACACTTAAGTAATTGTGTACTGGAATGTCATGTAGGGGGTGTGTTACAGTATCCGTAACACACCCCCTACATTGTAAAAGTGCTGTACAGCACTAAATAAAAAATAAAGTGTCCTCAGACACTAAAATAATATTGTGAACTGCAATGTTGTGTAGGGGGTGTGTTACACTATCTGTACCACACCCCCTGCATTGTAAAAGTGCTGTACAGCACTAAAACAATAAAGAAAGTGTTATTGGACACTTATTTAATAATGTGAGGTAATGCTATAACAAAACAAAGGACTCACCATGAAGATGGAAGACTGACAAACCAGATATATCAAAAAAACAGTTTTATTAGTAAGCGCTTTCGCGTATATAAAATACGCTTCTTCAGACTATATCACACAATGAAACTACTCAAGGTTATATAGTCAGTTCAAACAACTAATCACCTAATTATTCAATTAAAAACAATCAAGGCAGTCATTGTAAAAGCATTACTTAAAGTAACAATGAGTTCACAGAACCTAATACCAAACTTATTATATAATCAAAACGAAACAGAAATGAACAGAAATCTAATACACAGTATATAAGAATCAGAACATCATATAGATCCCTTTTTATGGTATAAGCTCAACATATGTATATAAAACTATATATGAATGTGAACATCATGAAAAACATAAAACATAAAACATAAAAGCAGAACATAATTCATGTAAATTTAATTTGATATGTATATATAAATACAATTACAAATCTATGATTAAAGAAAACATTTAGACACCCTATTAGTTAGATGTTGAATAATAAATACTGTAAACCATTAAATATCACTAAATATAAATAACTATAAAAACATCAGCTCATTAAAATTCATCCAATGGGTTAAGTAACCATCTGGATAAACCAAATTTCATCTATGGGAGCTAAGGTATGATCTAAGAGAAATATAAATATTCAACCCAGGTGGATAGTGAGCCTTTAATTTAAAAATCCATTGTAGCTCCTGTAGTTCTAGCTGATTCATATAATCACCACCTCTTGGATTATGGTGAACAATCTGTAAAACCCCGAAGACAAAAGAATGGTTATGATTCAGGGCAACATGTTTCGCCAATGTGTTCAACTCATTTTGGCATTTAATGTCATAAATATGATTGTATATTCTGTTTTTCAGTTTCCTCTTGGTCAAACCTACATAAAAAACAGAACACATTTGACATGTAGCCAGATAGATCAAACCTGAAGTCTCACAAGAGGCATAAAACCTAGGGTCAAAACAATAATCCAACACCGGATGTACAAAAACTTTTTCTCTAGAAATATACCTGCAATAATTACAATGGTTGCAGGGAAAGGTGCCCAACGTATTAACAGTAGAAATAGTAGGAACATGATCAATTGATGGATTTGTATGCAATATCTTTTTCAAAGTCTTATTATTTCTATAAGTAAATAAGGGGGTAGGATCCACCAAATTTGCTGTCTGTTCATCAGTTGTTAATAATGCTCCTAATTTTAGTGCTGTCATTCGTATGTGTAGTAATAAACTGGACATATTCAGATGTTCCTTCCAAACGCTCAAATTTTGGTCTGTAAAAATGTCTTCTTATGAACACTAGACAAATATGGGGTCTGCTCCTCCCCTAAGACCTGGGCTCTAATACCTTTTACTAAATTAATGTCATAGCCTCTATCCACAAATATCCTTACCATTTTATCAGCTTCTAACAACAGGTCTGGACCACTTTTACATAGCCTAGATAACCTACAAATTTGGCTCTTCACAATGCCACTAAAAACATGTCGAGGATGCATGCTGTCAAAACGCAAAATTGTGTTTTTCCAGCAGGCCTTCCTATGTAAGGTAGACATCAGTTTGCCATCTTTTATAAATAAACTGACATCAAGGAAGGTCACCATTTCATAGGAGGTCTCAATGGTGAATCTAAGAAAACTAGTGGTTGTTTCTAAATAAACCATAAATGATCTAAACTCATCAGCAGTACCATTCCATACAACAAGGACGTCATCTACGAACCGCTTATATAGCACAACCTTGTTAAACCACTCATGAGTAAAAAGAAACTCCCTCTCCCATTGGTAGACCACTAGATTGGCATAAGTGTTAGCACAGGGGGTGCCCATAGCCACCCCTGATTCTTGTAGATACAGGCACCCCCCGAAAGAAAACACATTGTTGGATAGGACCATATCCAGAAGCTGGCAAATAAGTATTTCCTTATTGCGGTCAATGGAAGGAAATATCTGGATCAGTTCCCTAACTGCTTGAATGCCCTTGTCATTTGGAATAGAGGTAAACAAGCTCTGGACATCCATGGTTATCAGTAGGTGTTCCCCTCAATATAAAACGTTTTCCAAGGTATCCAGGAAATCCAATAACTGGTATGTATCTCTTAAGATACTGGGTATCTCATTAATCAATGGTTTCAGTAAACTTTCTAGATAGACCGAGACATGCTCAGTTAACCATTTCTCCCCAGAAACTATAGGTCGCAATGGAGGGGGGTTGATACCTTTGTGCATCTTTGGTAGACCTTTAATAATAGGAACCTGTGGATGTGCATTGCAAAAATAATCATAGAGCTCTTTGGAAATTTGACGACACATTAATAGATCATAAAAAGAATCATTTAGATTACTTATGATTTTTGTAAGCATCACATCATCTATTATAGTATAGGTAGAGGAGTCACTAAGCATGTCATTCATAAGATTTAAATAACAATCAGTATCCAACAATACCATGCCTCCACCTTTATCTGCAGGTCTAATGGTAAGAGACAAGTTACCAGAAAGATTATCAAGGGAAAGTTTCTCTGCTCTAGTTAAATTGAAATACAAACATTTCCTTTTACCATTTAAAAAGTAGTCATAAATGTCACGTTCACACATTTTAACAAAACACTCAACATGACCTGGTAGTGGCAGTGAAAAAGTACTTTTACGTTTGTAGCATGAAGAGGCTGACAACTCATTATGCATAGAACCAGGTGTTGTAACATTAAAAAACAATTTCAAAGTTATCGCTCGTCCAAAAACACGCAAATCCAATAATAAATCGTGTAATATACTTCCCTGAGATGGAATAAAGGAAAGACCTTTATCCAAAACTTTCTCATCCGAAGGTGTAAGCACAAACCTTGATAAGTTAAAGAAGAGGTGCTTCATTGTCTCTGCTTCCTCCTCTGGTATGATGGATTTCCTCCTGAATGTTTGCGCTTTCTTCTGTCCCAACTCTCCGAACGATCTCGTTGAAAGTAATTTTCTTTATCGGTAACGGTAAAAAATGCATGATGTCGGGAACACCATGCTTGCGTATCGCTCCCAAGTCTTTATGCAGACCCATATTCCGATTGGCTTCTTGATTCGGAAGAGGAGTAGAAGCCAGAGCTGTTGTCTCTGTAGATGGTAATATCTCTGGTGGTGTAGTAAATGCAGTGTCAGAGCCCCCATCCGAACCAATAACTGCCGCATCTGAAGGTATGGAAACAGCAGATGTAGATGCAACCATGGTAGTGTCCGTCGGCGCCAAGTTACGAACTGTGGTGTCAGCCAATGAGTTGCGATCCATTCTTCTCGGACAAACGAAGACCTCCCCAGAGGAGAAGTCCCGATAATCACGTTGCAACTTTTTGTGCTTCGTCTGCTGTAATCTAGTTTCATATAAACCTACTTGCGTATAAATATTGTCCAACCTGCTTAAACAAATGTCATTATGGAAGCTGTCTTTTATCTCTTTATTCAGTCTATTAACTTCAGTAAGCAGCTGATTTTCGATGGGTGTAAAATAATCTATGATAAGCTGTACATACTTAAAGCTGGCTTCCAAGTTTATTTCTTGCCATTTCTTAAGGAGGGCAGGATGATTCTCACCGTAAGTAGGCATGCACAGCACCCGCATGCCTCTGGGAATCAGTTTGAAGTGTAGACATGCTTCCATATGTTTGTGCTGCCATGTTAAACGCTGTAACTTATACAGATCGTTCTCAAGCTGCCTAGTCATAGAATTAAACAGTTCAATGTTGTCAACAGCAGTAACGTTTGGTACAGAGGTAGGAACTCTAAAGTCCAGAGCCAATAAAGGATTATTAGTATAACCGGTGATGGTAGTCCATTGGTTATCATTCAAAGCAACCCTCGGTTCCGGATTATAGTCAAGTTCCACATTTAAATTCGCCATCTTGTGTGGTAGAGCAGTTAAAAAACAGCCAAAACGAATCAAAGATAAACTGCTCAAACCAAGGAGTCCTTATGTTACAAAAACGTGGATAATGCTATAACAAAACAAAGGACTCACCACGAAGATGGAAGACTGACAAACCAGATATATCAAAAAAACAGTTTTATTAGTAAGCGCTTTCGCGTATATAAAATACGCTTCTTCAGACTATATCACACAATGAAACTACTCAAGGTTATATAGTCAATTCAAACAACTAATCACCTAATTATTCAATTAAAAACAATCAAGGCAGTCATTGTAAAAGCATTACTTAAAGTAACAATGAGTTCACAGAACCTAATACCAAACTTATTATATAATCAAAACGAAACAGAAATGAACAGAAATCTAATACATAGTATATAAGAATCAGAACATCATATAGATCCCTTTTTATGGTATAAGCTCAACATATGTATATAAAACTATATATGAATGTGAACATCATGAAAAACATAAAACATAAGTATTCCTGAATGTAGGTACACTGATGTAGGCAAGTATGAGGCTATAATAGGTGAAGACTGCAAATATATGATGTGCAAATGTGTATGGGTCAGGTATGCAACCCAGCACCCTGCTATGGTCTGGACAGATTACACATATTCACATCCACTAGGGTTTAAATGTGTACACCTGCAATGATCTATTATGCCTGAATCTCAGGCATGGATGTTCAACTGTCACTACTACCTCTCAACCTCTTAGAGCAAAAAATCTGGACAAAGCCTAAAATGATGGGGGGACAAAGAGGGACAGATTTTAAATATTGCTCTTACAAACTTAGAAAGTTGATAGAATAATATGTTTTGCATTAGCATGAATTTTCTGAATGATGTAGAGTCTTAAACTCAAATATTTGTCATTATTTAATGACTTCAGTCCTCAGCTATTTGCCAGAAAAGTACAGATTTTAGTAGGAATACACCAAAAATATAAGGCAAAAATCTGGATATTCTGCTAAAACCTGTACAATTGAGAGGTACTACAGTCTTCTGTGACACTCCACCTATATTACAAGGTTAGACTGTGTAACCAAATGAGTTTTAGGCACAAATCAGTCAAGCAGTAGACTGCAGTGCCCCAGTGGCTCAGTGTGATGAGCAATAGATAGATGTTGTTAATTTTTGCACACACAGACCACAGTTTGAACCCAGGGACTGGTATAAAGATATGTTCATAGTGACACATAAGTAATCCTGAGTATTTGTAGAAACTGCGAGGTAGTGTTAACAGATATTTTTTCCACAGGGCTCACAGGTAAAGAAATGTTTGTATTAGCTACATGAATGGTATACTAATAAACTGTGTACAGATGTTCCAGTGTCCAGCCCCATGCCTACAAATGACAGCAGGATAGCTATATACAACATGTACACTTCCCGATACATGTCTCTCAAGTGTCATGCTGTCACAGCTAGTGATAATTGTTGCCTATAACCTTGTACACAGATATAAATGCAATACAAGTATGCCATTAGCCACTCACACAACATCAGTGCAGGGTACACCTTGTTAGTTATATATCTAACCCTGACATGTACAAGTCCCCTCTACTCATGTACCTAGAGTTGTCACAGCTTGCCCCATAGCATTCCAGGTTGACAGATTAACAGGTATGTATGTGGTACAGTAGCTACAGGCCTCAGGTAGATGTAAAGTGGGGGCAGACCTGTAGAGAACTGAGCAGTACTGTTGTGAAAAATATGGCCTATACAGTTGGTAATGGACTGTTTTTCTCTCCACCCCACACCTTTATCTGCATCAGTAATAATGATTCATATACTAAGGGCATGTTGTTCTCAAAACCTAATTTTGGGACTTGTGTTCTATTATTGTTCATATATATGAATGGTTGCATAGTAACATACCTTGTTCAAATTCCATTGTTGGTGGACTGTTGCCATAACTGTTTTTGGTATGCTCTTAAAATAATGACTGTTATTCCATTTATGCATGTGTTCTGTTTGCCATGCAATTTTTCCATTTCTATTGCTCTGGGTTAATTAAAACACCCATGCATGCTGTTATAACTAATGTTGAAATAATTTGTTCATGACTAACCAATACACTTTGAAAAACCTCAACACCATAGCACTTTTGGGTAGGCAGATCCCTGCAGATCCACCTGGCTGTGACACTAGGTCCCAGCATATCTGTGACCCAACCTCAAACTGCCTCCTCTGCTGGTCCTGCACCACCCTTGGGTGGAACCATGTCAGGGGATGGGGGCTGTCCCCCCCATGTGTGGAGAAGACCCTGTCACCCGACAACAGTTCAGAGGTATGGTGCGCAGGGTCATCCAGCATGATTTGGATGATTGCCTGCACCAGATCGAGGGCAGACTGGCACATCCCAAGGAGCAGGCTGATCCTGTCATCCAGCCCCCAGCACAGCCAACTTCGGGGTCATAAAGGGGCAGTGGTGACTGCTCATGGGTGGGAACTTCAGTCCCATTGTTTCCATCTGGGGGCATGTGGGCCCCTGATTCCCAACCACCCTCCCCGTCCAAGGTGTTTATCCCCCTCATGTGTCATACACTGCCCCTGTCTGCTGTCTTGTTTATTTACAAAAGCAACCTCTCCTACCCAACTTACCTACCCAAATGTACGTACAACCCTTCCCAAACATCCCACTCTCACTTTAAAAAAGGGGGGCATCTGTCCCCCCCAAAAAATCATGTCCTATACATAGCTCTCCATTTTGCCTCCACATACACTGATGTTAATCAATTTACCCTTGAATTACTCAATAAATGTATGTTGACCACACCCCTCACTGTGAGGTCTGAGGCTCTAAATTCCAAATTGTCCACATCATGCACAGCTGTTGCTGAACAAGAAATGGAGAGCAATTTTCCTTTCCTACACCCGTCCTGCACATTTCTAGCTGCCTTTCATAATGTTTTTCCCCATGCCTGCCTCCATTTCATCACTTTCCTATCAGCGCTTTTTTCTTTTCTTTTTTGGAATTAGCATGGGTTTAAGTGGGAGTAAACACTGTTAAACAAAGCTGAGGGAACCTAAGCAGCTCTTGGCATCACTTAGTGTCATGCGAAACCAAGCAACCCCACTTAAAACTGCTTAAAGCTGCTTTAATCACTCTATCTCATTCAGCCATTGTTCTGCCCAGCAACAAAATAATCAACGCTGCCAACTCTCAAACCAAGGACCCTGTGCACTACAGTTACAGCAACACACCACTAACCAAATCAGCTGTGAGAGTTGCTAATGCTTTTGTAAATATATCATGCATTACAGTTATGTAACATTAGGGAAAAACGGACAAAGCTGCTAAGTCTTGAACACAGGACCTTCTGAACCTGCACCATAGCAACACACCACTACACCAAATCAGCCCTAATGGATTGCTGATGCATTTGTAAATATATCATGCACTACAGGGGTGTAACTTTAGGGGAAAAGACATCAGTGACAAACACACTTTCATTCAGTAAAAAATGCACTCTCCAAAGCTAAGAATACAGCATCCATGGGACCAGATGACATCCTGGGCTGTGTACTACAAGAACTACAAAATGAACTGGCACCTAATCTAAGTATCATGTTTAATCATACTCTCACCTCGGCTTCATGCCCACTGAGTGGCGCACAGCTACAGTTATCCCACTCCACAAGGGGGGATCCTCCTTGGATCCCGGGAATTATTGTCCCATCAGTCTGACAAGCCTGATCTGCAAGACAAAGGAACATATTATCATGGAACTTATAAAGAAAGACATTGGCAACCTTCAAACACTGGATCCCACCATGTTTGGGTTCGTGAAGGGCCGATCTTCTCTCCTGAAACTGATTGACTTCTTCAAATCAGTTTACAGAGCTGTGGACGAGGGTGAGGCAGTCCACACAGCCTATCTGGACCTCGCCAAGGCCTTTGACACCATCCCCCACTCTGGAATCATCGATAAACTTACTAAGCTGGGCATTAATCCCTACATCACTTAATGGATTGCCAACTAGCTTACTGACAGAACCCACACTGTAAAAGTAGCTGACTTCAAATCCAGTTCCAGACAAGTGACAAGTGGAGTAGCTCAGGGTTCAGTCCTGGGACCGCTCTTGTTTGGCATCTACTTCTCTGAAGTACAGGCCAACACTAAGGAACTCTGTTTAACAAAGTTCGCAGATGACTGCAAACTGGGAGCCATTATTGAATCCCCAAATGATGTGGATACTCTACAAAAGGGCCTTACAGAAACAGATGCTTGGTGCCAGAACCATGTGCTAAAGCTCAATGCCAAGAAATGTATGGTTATCCATTTTGGGAAAAAAATATGTACCCATGAATTACCACATAGGTGGCAGCACACTAAACACTGAAAGTGTGATAAGAGACTTAGAGACACAAGAGGGCAGTGGTCTCACCTTCCATAACTACATCACCACAACAGTCAGGAAATCCTTCTATGTGGCTCACCTCATCACTAAGGGCTTTTCATCCAGAAAAAAGAAGGTAATTCTCCCACTATACTCATCCCTCATTAGACCAGTTATAGAATACAACACCCCATTTGGTATGTACCTCTCAAGACATCTGCAACAACTGGAAAGGCCGCAGAAATACCTCACTAAAAGAATCACAGGCCTAAAGCAGATGCCCTATGCTGACCGCCTTAAAAAACTCCAGCTATACTCTGTCGCACATCGTCTACTCAGAGGCGATCTCTACTCAACATACAAGGCCATGTCAAACCCAGAGCTGTTAGACATGCTACACTTAAAGCAATCCCAATGCCTCAGAGCCACATGCTCCAGGGATCTAAACCTTGTCATCACAATGAACAAAACATGCTGGAGGGATAGGTTCCTGACCCAGAGACTCCCCAGACTCTAGAATAGACTGCCCATACATGTCAAGCAGAGCAGCTCTTTGGCCCTCTTCAAAAGGAACCTTGACGATTGGATGGGAGAAAGGAAATTCACCCCGGGGATCATGTCAGTCGCCCTGCTAGACAAGGGTCCAGGGAAGTAAATAGTGTTGGAAGAAATAGCCAGCGGATTGTTATGGCTAGGCTTGTATAACCCCTAGGGCCAATAGCCTAGTACCAATCTATGGACCTATGAGCCTATGAACTTTGAACCCAAAACCCTTAGAACTACAGTCAGAGCAATATACCAGTCAGCCAACTGACCTCTGGAGTATTACTTCTGGAGTATAACAACTGTTTTTACAAACATATCTTGATTGTCAGTCACACACTACTCCTATATATACTGGCCAAAATTAGAGTGTACCTGGGCCTCTGACACAGGCACAAAACCAGTACATAGACAAATAAATGCTGCTGGATGTACGGGAGGCCTACAATATCAGGTAGAGCTGTCAACTGCAGGGACTGTTGCTGGATATCCACAGTTGTGCCCCCATTTATGGCAGGGTCATCATAAAACCTACTCTGTGTGCTCACATACCTGCAAGGCAGTGCAGATTGGGGATACAAAAGCATGACAGACAGCTCAGTGTCACACGTCATATCCATCAGAACACACGTCCATGCTAATCCTGTATTACACACTGTGTGCATGCACATATGTCTTACAAATACACCTGCTGTAATAATGACTTGGTAACTCCATTAGTTACAGTTGTAGTATCTGTCACATCTAGACACCCACAGTCCTGGCCCACAGCCTGGTGTGTGGCATGACAACTACATACACATCAATACAACACAGGAATAATAGAGCCCTGCTATGTTCAGCAAAACTGGTTGCTCCTACCCCAGTCACTGCCACACACAGTTGAACATTAAAGGCCTGCAGGGTGGGACACATTTCATAATTATGAATATGTGTGCTAAATGTTGCCTACCACTCTCTGGATGGAACTATTATGTAACATATGCACCACAGGCACATGCCTTACCTGGACTGTTGTGGGTACTCTCAACCAGGCCATGCTGTGACACCGCACCCTCACTGACAGTAACTGCTTGCTCTCCACCAATGTCTTCACAATTCCTAGTCTGACTCCTGGCCAGAGTGCAGCAGCTGTGGCCTGCTACACATGCAGCAGTATGTCCAGCTACCTGTTACAGATCTAACATTGCTCCCAAACACCTAGAGTAGGGCATCCACACAACAGCCAAACACAAAGGCTTGTGGGGGGTGTTGAGGTTGTATGAGACATGTCTCAGTCTGCCCCTACAACCATACACAGCTGATAGACCAGCATCAACTGTAGCAGCATGCAGTCAGATAGAAAAGGCTCTATGACACTCACATCTGCCTGTCCCCTTACTCACCCCAACACACATTTACACAGTACACTGCTACAGAATCTGAAAGTCTGTTAACAATGGCCAGACATTCAGACCTCTCAACTGTACAGATTTCCACAGAATGTCCAGAGTTTTGGCTCATATTTTTGGCCTGTTACTCATAGCATTTGTGATTTTCTGGCAAATTACTGGGATGATATGAGAAATGAAGTCACTAAATAATGATATACATTTGAGTTTCAGACTTCACATCCTTCAGAAAATGTATGTTAAAACAAACCCTGTTACTCTAGCAAACGTCTAATTTTATAAGAGCAATATTTAAAATCTGTCCCTATTTTTGGGCCTTTGTCCCTCTATTTTGTCAGGCTTTGTCCAGATTTCTTATGCTAAGAGGCTGAGGGATATGCAGACATAGCTTGCAAAACACATCAGTCCAAACAGTGGACAGTATTTCAACCTATCCTCTGTAATGCTGTAGCTCCCACACCTTAATAATGTCCTCCTCACAGGCCAGTAAAAGGGGCAAGGCCCACATGAAGGCCTTAATTATAGTACTGTGTTGCCATGCCATTGGCTAATGGAAAGGCAACACAATTATTCTGGATGCAATTAACAAGCAGGAGACCCAGATTGGTGCACAGGCCATCACCTGTTTATGAGCCTTACCTACAAAAAGCAAGCTGCTACCTATACTAAACAGGTCTGACTCTTTTTTAAGGAAGACAGACTGTGATTCTTTACAACACTAATTGTGGATTTCTTCTGATAAAGGAATACAGCACTATACCAGGTATGTCATACAATTAAGTGTGTAATGGAATGCAGATTGGAGGATGCAGTCATTGTAAATAGGCGTTGAAACAGTAGGTCTCAACAATACTTCCTGGACTGACATGTTGCTGTTAGTCTGCTGTCCAGCACCTACAGTCATCCCTGATGACTCTGTCTGCAGTGACATAGATCACAGCTCTGGCCCCTGAGTCACCATAGCAATAGTCAGTTCACATATGACTACTACTGGATTGTCTGTTGTACAATACTGACTGTGACACTGGCAGCCCATCTAATTGGGATGTTGTAAATAATCATATGTCAGTTGTGAATATTAATATGATACATATGATTGTCTTACAAATGTTAGATATCTATATATGTTATGTGGATATTAAACAACTGGTGCAGAAGTGTGTGTTGAACTGTATGTTATGTACTGAGCTCATACCTCTCAACTGTCTAGAGTTTTGCAGACTGACCACATGTTTGCCTCATATTTTTAGTCATTTTCTCATACATTTGTGTTTTGGCTGGAAAATTACTGCCAAATCATTAAAGACTGAAGTCATAAAATAATAGTACACATTTGAATGTCAGATATCATATCCTTCAGAAAATTCACGTGAATGCAAAACCTGGTATTCTATCAAGTGTCTAAGTATGTAAGAACAATATTTATAAAGTGTCACTATTTTTGGGCCTTTGTCCCCCCTTTATTTGTGCCTTTGTCCATGTCCAAATGTCTTGCTCTAAGAGGTTGAAAGGTATGACTGAGCTTCAAGTGTGTAACCACAATGTACCATACTGGCAAAGAACAGAAATGTATATAAAGTATTACCTGAGCAAATGTATGTATTAATAGTAGAAGCTGGAAGTCTCGAATATACAGACATATGTTGCAAAACTTCAAGTAAATAAACTGAACTTGTTTTACAAATATATTATCTCAGTTTCAGTGCAGCAAGCAGACATAAATGTCTACAGCTAGAGGTTTTTTGTATTGTCTTGAAACATAAATAATTACTAGGTTGAAAATGTAAAAGTGTGTAACTGTGTTATGACTTTCAGTTCTACACAAACGTCAGACAGATATGTATGTCTGATGCATAGAAGTTAAAATGTATGTTAGTTGCTATTAGCCTGGAAACTGAAGGCAGGTGACAAAGACTGATTAAATCTGAGCTAACCTAGCATTATTGTTGATTAATACTTTCAGACCTGTCTCAGAGAAAGACCTTTGCATTTTGTGTGCCTTTGTATCTGACAACATCCACTCATCTGCATTTGCCTTGCTAATAGTAAGGAACTAGGGAAATGTTAAATTGTCTACATATAGATGGGAATATAGTATATCTGTCTGATGTTTTTGTGGTCTGCATTGCTCTGAGTATCACTCATTTCTGCATTTAAATTTGATTTGAAGGTCTTTATTTAAGGTTTGATCACTTCTATTTTGTATCTTATTCTAGTATTACAATTGTTTTATTATACATTTTCTGTTTTGTTAGAGGTCTAAGAGGTCTTGGCTAGGATCAGTTAAAAAAGTTACCAAAAATTCCTTTGCAAACTGTGAATAGCATCAGTTAATTAGTGGTAGGAGCTGAGAGACAGCATTGCTCTCTTATTTAGAAATATCCGTAGTTAGCTTTTTTTGGTCTGCATTCTCTGAGTATCAGTCATCTCTGTATTTAATGTTGATTTCAAGCTCTTCATTTATGGTTTGATCACTTCTATTTTTGTATCTTATTCTAGTATTACATTTGTTTTGTTTTAAGTTTTCTGTTCTGTTGGAGTTTTAAGAGTTGCCCAGCCCACCTGCCCAGTTCTTGTTGTGTTCTTAAATTTGGTGGCTTTTGAGTTGCCTGGCCCTACTATAAATCTCATGTTTGACAATCCTCTCAGTCCCATCTCATCAGCTTATTCTACTGAGTAGAGAGAGATCATTTGGGAAGGCCCACCCCCCTTAGTTTCTCAACCTTAAATTATCACGTTATCCCTTCCCACTTAACCTAAAAAAAATGTACTGTATCTGTGCGTTTTCCTACTTCATTACTCTATTTTGCTTTTGCTGCCTGTTCTTAAAGGTACCCAATTGCAGTTATTCTGCTGCATTTATTACTCTTTGTTAGTAGCCTGATTAAATTGTAACTGTTATTCTAAGCCTTTTGGTTTAAGCACTTGGGCTTCAGGCCAGTAATTTTACATTAAGAAGGTTTGTGGTCTACACTCTTGTGGGAAGAGAGGGTAGATTATGCCCATCTGAGATGGGATTTGCTGGTTAATGGCTTATTGTGTCTGCTTATTTGAACTGTTTCTTTCTAAAATTGGTGTGCTTTGTTTGCTGTAACATAGACTAGATTCAGACCTGCTGAACCTGGCTTTGTTTGTATAACTTGAGCACTAATCCAGGTCATCATTTTTGGAGAAGGTTCCCTTGCACCCTAGTGGCAGGAGTGTGCAGTTAGAACATGTGTGATTGAAGACTGCTGAAATAGGGGTCAGTTTTGCGCTTTTTATAGGTTAATTTGTTATTTTTTTTAAATCAGTTTGCTCTTGTTTGCTACTGTTATATTTAAGTGTTTACCTGTTCTCCTGTGTGAACTTGATCTAAACAGAGTTTAAATATCTGTAGCATAGTCAGGTTACACATTTTGCTGTATTCAGATTTGTTTGTGTGAGTCCTGTGTTTCCTGCTTCACCATCTTGTATTGGCTAGGGTCTGCCTGCACTTACTGGGAGTAAGTGAACTGGTTGTAACTGGTGTGGCATAGGGTGTTGACCTAAGAGCTCAGGGACAAGTGGTGATCGGTCATTTCCAATGTTTCTATTTTACCTTTGGTTTCCTGGTATTTAAACCCAGCATTCACAAGGGTTGTGCTTGTTTGCCACTATGCTGTTTTAACCCTTTGCAAGGTGTCCCAGTTGCATGTTTCCCTTACCAGCACTCCTGTGTGAGTGAGCCCCTCTCCTCCAGCTACTTTATTGATTTTATCCAGCCATACTCTCACCTATAGGTACTCTCTTCAGATAGTGCCCACTCTAGTATCCCTGACCTTTCTTCCACAGATTCTGATAACCATGGACAATTTCCTGTGGTTTCTCCTGATAGTCTGGTTGATATCCTGAGACAGTGTAGCAACTGCCTTATGTACATAGACCACCCTCTACTACTACCACATAGGAACACAATATGTGAGAAATGCAATCACATTAAGAACCTAGAATCCTTGCTGTCTCAGTCAGAAGCCAGTACATAATTGACAGACTACGATGCTTTGCCAGATATGGCCTTCTTCTGTCTCTCCTGGGAATTAGGCTTCTGGCAAAGGCTGTTGCCTCCCCCATAGTGCCTTTTTTAGGCAAAGTCATGAGCACAAAATTACCAACATGAAACATTCTTATAAATGAAATTTAAAGGTCATGTTGCTAAATGCTAGGAGTTTTACCATGAAACTGCAGTCATTGCAGGTATTTCTTGCCCTGGAGGATGCTGACATTTGTGTAGTCACTGAAACCTGGTTCAAAGCTGTGGAGAGCACCCCAGCCTTACCAGGTTACTCATCCTACCATACTTTTATACCCCAAATGGAGGGCTACAAAGCCAAAGGAGGTGAAGTTGCAATATTTATTATAGACATATACACCTCCAGGCTGGTCAAATGGTATGACGCACAGGAGACACTCCAAGTGCAGTTAACTGTTGACAAAACACCTATTCAAATCATAGCTAGCTACAGCCCACCAACCATGACTCAGGATACCCACTCCACCTATTTGGACTTACTTGAATCCATAAAGATTCAACCTTCTACCTTGATCCTGGGTGACCTCAACTACCCAACCATGGAGTGCAAGACCTATTTTAGCCCAAACATGAACACCCAGAGATTCCTTGACTTCGTTAATGGCAATGCATTGGATCAGCTGGTCAAAACTCCTATGAGAGGTGTAAATATCCTGTACCTGGTCCTAACCAACATGAGTAGCCACTGTAGCACTCCTGCAGTGTCATACTCCTTGGTAAGATCCGACCATAAAGAGATCACTTTTGAAGTCACCATCTCCCCTGACCCCCCCCCCCCATTGTCAAGGTCAAATGAAAAACTTTTCAAAAGCTGATTACAATCTCCTCAGAGCAGGCATAAGCAGCTTCACAGCCAACATTCCCTAAGTTGGAACTAGCACTAATATCCAAGCCTACACCAAAAAATTATATGAGTATCTATATAGCTGTATGCACTCAGCAATGCCTGACAGGACCAAATCATCTTCCTCAAGGAAGAGTAAACCTGTCTGGTAGACAGCAGCAATAAACAAACTCTATAGTAGAAGGAATGAATTGCTGTCCAGATCCAAGAAGGAGCAGGTGCCAAGTTGGAAGCAATCTCTCCTTTGTCTGAACAAGCAAATGAGGTCACTGGTGAAATCTTCTAAGGTTAACTTCGAGTCCAGATTGACAACATCCACCAAGGGGAATCACAAGGCCTTCTTTACATATGTCAGCAATTGCAAAGGCAACACCCAAATCTGCTCTGAACTGATGGTCAATAACAGCACATACACTAATGTCATAGATATAGCCAACCTGCTGGCAGACAGGTTCAGTGAAAATGTCATCCCCCTGTCCCCCCATCAGTAAACCAGGACATCCACAGTACTTGCACCCCTCCCCTCATCATCACGGGGCAGGTCCTTAATGCCCTCTCAAAGGCAAAAAATAAAGTCTCTATAGGACCCAATAATATCCCTGGCTGTATCCTACATGAACTCAGGCATGAGCTTTCAGCTCTATTAGACATCCTATTCAACCAAAGCCTGAGCACTGACTTCATCCCAGCTAAGTGTAGGACAGCCACTGTCATTCCTCTACACAAAGGTGGAGCGTCCACTGACCCATGCAGTTATAGTACCATCAGCCTAACTAGCCTGATCTGTAAGGCCATGGAATGCATTATCATGGACCTTATAAACAAGGGCATGGCAACCTCCAAACACTTGACCCCACACATTTTGGTTTTGTCAAAGAGAGATCATGCCTGTTAAACTTGGTCGACTTCTTCAAAACAGTCACCAAGGCCATGGATGAGGGGAAGATGGTGCACGCTGCCTACCTTGACCTAGTCAAAGCTTTTGACAGTATTCCCCACTCGGGCATAACACATAATCTCTCCCAGCTAGGCATCAACCCGTATGTCATCAGATGGTAGCTAACTGGCTCACTGATAGAGCCCACTCAGTCAAAGTAGGGGAAGCCACCTCTAGTAGTAGACCCGTAATGAGCAGTGTACCCCAAGGATCGGTCTTGGGGCCTCTACTGTTTGGGATATACTTTTCTGAGGTACAAGCCAAAACCAGTGTTCTGTGGCTGACCAAGTTTGCAGATGACTGCAAGCTGGGTGTTGTCTTAAATTCCTTTGTGATGTGAACATCCTCCAAGAGGGCCTTACCCAAACTAATGACTGGTGCCAGAAGCATGGCCTCAAACTGAATGCCAAGAAATGGGTCATTATCCCCTTTGGGGAAAATGTCATCCCCTTTAATTATCACATTAATAACAATGTACTAAGCATGCAATCAATTGTGAGGGACATGGGCACCCAGGTTGATAGAAACCTGACTTTTGACCACCATGTTGCCTCCATTGTACAGGCTTTCTACATGTCCCACCTCATAAATAAGTGTAGTTCATCCAGGAACAAGGCAGTCATAACATCCCTGTACTCCTCCCTTATCAGACCCATTATCGAGTACAGTGCCCCCTTCGGCATTTACATTGCCAAGCACATGCAGCAGTTGGAGAGACCACA
The DNA here is from genome assembly GCF_019279795.1 of Protopterus annectens. Taxonomy (NCBI): domain Eukaryota; kingdom Metazoa; phylum Chordata; order Ceratodontiformes; family Protopteridae; genus Protopterus; species Protopterus annectens. The sequence goes on from NC_056732.1 coordinate 511,040,938, forward strand.
GAGGTTCCTGACCAGGAAAATCCAGAGTGTTCAAACACCTATCCTATACAGATAGGCTAAAAGTCTGTCCCTCTATTCAGTCTCATACAGACTGCTCATAGGTGACCTGTGTCTGGCATACAAGGTCATTTTTGACCCAGCCTTGATGGAGTTGCTGTTTATCTGTAAGACAAACTCCACTTATACAACTCACATGCAAGGCCTTAACCTGGTCTGTGACATGAAAAGAACTTGTTGGTGGAATAGATATGTGCCCCAAATACTCCACTGTCTGTGGAATAGACTCCCTCTCCATATCAAGCAGAGTACCTCTCTAGCTTTTTTTAAGAGGAACCTGGATGACGAATGTGAAACAGAAAATACACCCCTGGGATCCCACCTGTGTCCCTGCTGGACAGGGAAAACAGATGCTGACTTTGAAGGAACATGGACAAAATTCTTGGCTAGGTTTATAATGGCCTCCAGGCCAATAGCCTAGCATCATCCTATGAACCTATTACTTTAGATGTTTGCTGTACTTATTTCAGACTGTCCAGTAATGTTGTCTTCAATTATTCTCTGTGAGTCTGAACTCTGTCGTTACTGTATTGATTGAGTATTGTCTTGTTAACCTTTATTAGTTATTATTAAATATAGTTAAACCTTGTAATTGTGTCTGGTCTGTATAGAACTAAGTAAGCTCTTAGAGTACTTGCATATGTATTTGGTGGCACTATATAGCCCACACCGATAGCCTTGATCTTGGTCACATTTACCATTGGGCTAATAGGCACATCACACAGTAGGATTCATCACCCTTTGGTAAGGGCCTTGCAGTAGCTGATAAAGAGCTAGATTGTGGAAGTCAGAACTACCTTTAAATCTGGGCAGAAGGGACCATAGCTAGTAAACCTGTGCCAACCTTTCCCAGTAGTGCATGTGTGTGTGTGTGTGTGTGTGTGTGTGTGTGTGTGTGTGTGTGTGTGTGTGTGTGTGTGTGTGTGTGTGTGTGTGTGATTCATAAATCAAATCACAAAGTGTGTGTGTGTCAGCTACTTGGGCAGGGACACAAAGCACTGGTTGGACAGAGAGGATGATGGATGTTTTGACTTGACTGGTCAGCTGAGATGTTAATCATGTAGCTGTGCCAGTAAGGAGTCTTATTGGGGATCTGGAGAGAGAGAGGAGAAACCAGCCCCAGACTGACTGTGATCTCTATGTTCCCTGAAGGGTATTTGTACTTTACTGTGTGTACACTTCACCCTCCCATTGTGTACGTCTCTCACAAGTGGTAATGGTGAGGATTGAGGCTCCTTGATTACTGGGCCAGTGCAGGGGCATCACACTGACAGTACATACTGCTGGATACAGCTAGCATATCGCATAATATAGCATCATTGAGCCCTTCTCAGTCTGCCAATGTCATACAGGATTATTTCACAGATTGTCCAGGTCTCCCTGATCATTCCTGACATACTCTGGCTAGGTCAGTGTGCACTCCACACCTGCATCTGATTGCCTGACACCTATGGCTAGCATGCCTGGTAAGCTCCAGCAGCAGGACAGCAGGTTATAGGTACTAGTGGTGGGGGGATGCTGGCTCTGGCTCAGCAGTAGTGTGTACATACTGAGCATACAATGTAAGGGAATTGATACAGTACCAGAATTAATTATAAAAGAATTTTTCTATTTCTGGTCGGTGACAGTGGTGACAGTGGGATTACAAATGACTGTTACTATTTGCTGTAGGTGACTTGAATTTTGGAGTTAGTTTTGCAGATAATGGCAATATTCTGCTGGTTAAGCTGTTCTTTAAAGTCTGTGTAGGCCATCTGGAGCAGCAGTCAACATTGTAGGAGATAGCTGCTCAAAGAATTAATGGGACTTGTTTAGACCACATACTTGCACATTACAAATACTGGGTAGGATTTCCTGCTGGCTTAATTGAAACAGCGGTCCGCCTCACACAAAACAATGGCTCCAGTGAGACATTCCGGTACATGCTTACAAGATTAGTGAAGGATGCTACAGTGCTGCAGTGGTGCAGCAGTTAGCATTTTCACCTCACAGCAAGAGGTTCTCTGGTTTTGTTCTCTGCTGGAGTGAACTTCAAGTGAACTTTAACGACATGCAGCCATACTCCTCAGGTGCCCTATCTGCTACTAATCAGCAAGGAAAGTTCTCCTGCCATCTCCGAAAGGACGCCCTAAACTGCCCGTTTTTTGTTATACTGTGAACTACCTGCCTTTTGGAATTTCTGTCAGCAACTCACTGTCCATACTCCTCAGGTGCCCTGTCTCTTACTAATCAGTAAGGAAAGTTCTCCTGCCAGCTCCGAAAGGATGCCCTGAACTGCCCGTTCTTTGTTATACTGTGAACGACCTGCCTTTTGGAATTTCTGTCAGCAACCCACTGTGTAGGTAGCTTAAACACACTTTGGAACTGTGACTATAACAGTTGTCTCCCTGTAAACTTGACCTCTCGTGTGTGTGTGCTTGCAGCCTTCTGCAGTCATTTATCCCTCACTCCCCTCCTGTAAAGCACCCTGTATCCCAAAGGTATACTCTAGCAACTAGCTATTACCACATTCTGCCACTAGATGTCAGCACTCTCCAGAAAAAGTATTTAACTAATCCTGCTTTCTTATTTGTTTCACAAGAGCTAATGATCTAATTCTACTGTTACCCAAGTAGTCAGTCTTTGAGCCTGCTATCTGGGCCCTAATCTTACCCTTAGCTCGACACCTACCCCAGAACAACAGGACCAGCCATTGTCCATAGCCTCTCTCACTGATTGATTTTCTTGCAGGATTCTCCTCTTCTTGGCTCTACCCTCTCTGTTCACCCTACGGGCTCTCTCCGATCTCCTACACTGCCCCCAGTTCTCACCCGCTCCCACTACTCCTACATTTATTCCATCCAGTAGTCTCCTCCCCTCCTCCACCACTCCAATCACTGGCCTTCTTTCTCTACCCCTCCTCTTCTCATCTCCATCCATCAATTAAAGGCCACTCCCCTATAGTATACACTATACTCCACTCTACACCCCCTACTTCATTCTCTCTCTTATACCCCACCTATATTATATCTCCCTTACTACTCTATCTTACAAACTTATACCATCTGATTATGCATTCTGCACTACTACAAACCCTTCATATCCCCTCTATCACCTTGTTAATTCTAATTCAATTATAGCATACAACTTCCTATTTCTCCACTCCTCTTCCCCTTCTTTTCTGCCCCACTTCACCTTTCCCAGCCCCCACCTCACCCTCACAGTACCTCACTTCCATACCATATCATCCTCATTCGTACAGCCCAACCTTCTCCACTACTTTAAACCAAAGATCTTACCCACCTTAACAAAACATAACTTCCCTAAACCTCTGTCATATTGTCCTCAACAGTCAAAAGGAAAACTAAATCCCTTAATACCTCCTTTCTTCCACCGCCTATTTCTAGCAGATGATATGCACCCAAACCCTAGACCTAGTACTACTAACAACCTCATTACCCCAATAACAGCCAATAACACCAGCCTCAAAAGCCTAAAAATAGTTATTCTCAATGCCCAGAGTCTACGAAATAAAGCAACTATCTTCCATGTCTGGCTAAACCAGAACCTACCTGACATGGTAGCTGTCTCTGAGACTTGGCTAAAACCATCAATCTCTAACTCTGAAATCCTACCTCCTGGGTTCCAAGCCCTTAGGTATGACCACTTGAATAGAAAAGGTGGAGGGGTAGCCTTGATATTCTCTAATCTACTCCCCATTATTCCATACCCAAACCCCATTCCTCAGTTTAACAATGCAGAACTAGTAATAGGTTTACTACAAATGAATAATCATAAAAGTATCTGCATCATATCCCTTTATATTCCCTCAGGTAACAACACCACTACTTTAGAAGAAATCCTCCAATGGGCCTCAACTAATATTAACCTAGAGACCTACATACTAGGTGATAAGGTGATGTTAACATAGACTGGAACAAAATTAACAACCAGAATCCTGCCATATCTGTCAATCTATTCAACTTTACTCAATTTACTGACTCTATCACTAGACCTAATAAAATCAATTCTCCAGGATCTACTTTGGACTGGATCCTAGCTACCCACCCTAACAACATTTTAGACTCAGGCATCCTTTCTGACTCTATTAGTGACCACCTGACTCTCTTCATCTCCCGAACAACTGATTCCTCCCCTGACCAGCATCAATATACATACACATAACCTTACAAACTTCAACCCTAACACCTTCTCTAACATTCTTAAACAAACTAACTGGAACAATCTAAAAAAAATTCCTCTAGACAATGCTGTTGATTACTTTAACTCTACTTTCCTAAATGTACTCAATTCCCAAGCCCCACCGTGAACTATAAGAGTCAAACCCAACTCCGTCCCATGGTTAACTAAGGAAACCAAAAAACTTATGCAACAAAGAGACAAATGCTGGAAACTTTCTCAGCACAATAAACATCCTGAAATCCTTCTTAAATATAAGCAACTCTGCAATCTTACTAAAAGACATATAATCAAAGACAAACAATCCCACTACATGAAACTCTAAGAAACCACACAAAAAAAACCAAACAATTCTGAAACTCCGTTAACTCACTCCTCAACTCAGGCACCAAAAACAACCCTTGCCCTGATACTACAAAGTCTGATCAAGAAATTGCCACTCTATTCAACTCCTTTACTAACTCTATAGCTGAACTAACTAAGTCCTTCCCAAATAACCCACCCACACAGGTTAGTCACTCCACCCCAGCCTCCAAACCCAACCCTACTTTTGAACTTAAACCAATTTCTACCTCCTACATAAAAAAAACTAATCAGCAAACTAAAACCATGCTCTAATGCCCCAGACAACATTCCTTCTAACTTCTTAAAAAATGCTGCAGACTGCATCACCCTCCCCATTAGCATCTTAATCAACAGATCCATGCAAGAATCTTATGTCCCCAAGCTGTGGCTTTATACATTCTCTTCTCAAAGGTGGTAAAAATAATAATACCTCAAACATTTGCCCCATAGCCATCCTCTCCCCAATATCAAAAATATTGGAAAAATGCATTCATACCCAACTAATACCCTTCCTAACCAAAAAAACACCTTATTTCTCAAAGCCAACATGGTTTCTGCCCTAGTCATAGCACTATTACTGTGCTTCTCTCATTCTTAGATATAGTCAGCCATGCCTGTGACTCTGGAAAAATAGTTTCTACAGTTCTATTAGACCTCTCTAAGGATTTTGATACAATCTCACATACACATCTCCTAAGCCACCTTGCTAACCTTAACTTTTCTCACAATTTCCTGTCCTGGTTCTCAGGTTACCTATCTGACAGATCTCAAGCTGTAAAATGGAGGAAAGGCACCTCAAACTTCCTTCCCACTCTTACTGGAGTTCCCCAAGGATCCATTCTTGGCCCAATGCTGTTTAACATGTTTATCAATGATTTCCACTCTGCCAACCCAAATACTAAAATCATACAATATGCAGACACCTCCACTTTAATCTGCTGTGCCTCCAACCTCCCAGAACTTCAATCATACACTCAAACTGCCTTCTCCATCACTGAGAACTGGATGCTACAAAACCATATATCTCTAAACACTAACAAATCCAAAATACTACCCCCCCCTCAAAATCCTCCCCTCTTGATAAAAATTATTTTCAAATTAGAAGCCATAACAATTCTACCATAGAAATTGTTCCCTACGCCAAACTACTTTGGGGTTACTATAGATGAGCGCCTAAAATTTGTCATCCATATTCAACTAAACATCAAGAAAACACATCAAAAACTTGGCCTGCTATACAGAAACATTTACTATCTCTCTCCTTCTACCAGACAAACCATTGACACTACCTACCTTCTTCCCTCTCTAATGTATGGTGCCCCTCTACTAACTAACTTATCTGCCTCCCTCTCTTCCAAAATGGAAAGGTGTTATAATAAAATTTCAAAATTTCCCAGAAAAGACAAATACTCCTCCCACCATTGCTCTGCCCTCCATTTACTTAACTGGCTAGAACATCCCAAACATTTTGACTACCTCCAACCTACTACTGCCAATAGGCTATTATTTAACCCTACTAAATGTCCTGCACTATCCAACATCCTACAACCATACACCTCTAACAGGCCACTTAGATCTGCTCACCTAAACCTAATCACTGTCTACAAACCAAACCGGCCTGCAGGACAGCACCTCCTGTCCTGTTCCTTAGCCAAAAAATGGAATTCTCTCCCTCCTTCACTATGAACCGTAGAAAACTTTGACAACTTCAAACCCCAACTCCACTCCTACTTTTTTTCTAATTGGAAGTGCAATTGTACTTTCCCCACCTAGTCTTCTTCTCTCTCTACTCTAAATTGTATTTCCATGCTATTCCTATTTCCTAACTACTTAGCTCCTCTGGAAATTACTCATTCTTCAGTGTTATCTCATGTACATAATGTAAATATTGTAAATAGTTTGCTTTCCCTTTTCTCCCCTCCCTATCATTTGTACTTGTTCTGCCAAACTGCCATAACAAGACTCATATTCTATGTAACCATTGTAACATTCATGTCAACATATGACTCACATGCTATGTAACCAATGTACCACATCATGTCTCTGATTTATAATGTATCCATATCCTTAATCTTAATTTTAATTTGTTGCATCTTAATGTATCTGTATCTTTGAATCTTAACTTTAATCTGTTATATTTCAATGTTTACTATGTAATGTGGAGCTTTTCTCCCCGGACCTCCACTGAAAGTGGGCTCCTGAGCTCAGTGGACCTCCCTGGTCATCAAACTGAAATAAATAAATAAATAAATAAACAAATAAATAAATAAATATTCATGTACCATTACTGTGTCCCCAGGCATCTGGCATGTCGTAGACATATTCCCCAAACTATGTGGACACCCATCACGTATTGTCCAACTGGTGTCTGGAAATCCACATTTGTCTGCAGGGCGCTCTACATCTAGCAGGCACATGTACATATTCTGCAAACATCTGGGTACTGCAGATGTCAGGCACCTATTAGGAGGTCACCCTACAACACATATGCACTGCTCTCTGTTATTGAGTAGCTTAGATGTTCCAGGAATGTCCACATACACCTGTAGTAGAACTCACCTATTTGTGGGATGTAGGCTGGATGACATGGCACTGTAACGTTGCCCATAGAGGACACCCAGCAGTTGATGGCAGTTATGTGTGTGGACATATAACAACATAGTCTGTCACAGCAGTCAGGCCATTTCTGGTATTCCTAATACCATATGAGGTTACTAGGCTATGGGCCCTGAGCAACCATACACCTAGGCCACATGTTAACCCATATGTATGCAAGGCAGCAGCTGATGTCCCTGTCCAACAGGGACACAGGTGGTATTCCAAGGGTTTATGTGCTGTTAACCATCCAGTTGACCAGGTTACACCTGCATAGGTGTAGGTAGCTACCCTGCCTGATGTGGACAGGGTGCCCATTTCACCGCACGGTGATTATGTGGGACAGACACCAGAGCTGCCAACAAGGCCATTCAGGTCACTCAGCAGATGGAGATTTTGTGTGTGTGTGTGTGTGTGTGTGTGTGTGTGTGTGTGTGTGTGTGTGTGTGTGTGTGTGTGCGTGTGTGTGCGTGTGTGTTAACAGAGTGGAGCATGACTTGCACTTGTGCAGCAGTCATAGCAATGTGGACTGTGTGATTGCCTGGCATGTCAGAGTAAGGTTACTCCTGAGAAGAATGTATGAAACTGGGTAGAGGGTTGGCCTTATAGCCTATAGCTGTACGGTAGATGTTTGATGGCCTGCCATTCCCTGGTGGGGAACCTCTGTGATGTCACCTGCTGCTGCATGTTTTGTGTGATGTGAATGATAAACAGAGAATTATGCACATTAATGGTCCTTACTGGGGGGGGGCATAAAACATCAGGATCAGGGGGGGCCAATGCATGCTATAATGTCAGTATGTTGCTGATTCCCACCCATATACTGTGCTGATAGATGGCAGGGTTATGATGTGTGTGTTAGCGGTGGATAGGGCTGGCAAAAGTGGATGTGCCGGATCTGTACCTAATGGTGGCCAATGTATGCAGTCCTGTGATGTGTTCTCCTGTTCATTTCTTTCAGGTGCAATGCACTGAAGATGGAACCCAGTGTTCTCAGAAGCAGAGACTGCTGCCATCATTGATCACCTCAAAGTCTATCACCGGGTACCTGTTGGGAAGGAGCCAACAAAACCTGCAACAACACACTTCCCTGTGGGCAAAACTGGTAGTAACAGTCAACAATGTGGGCTACTGGGACAGGAGCTATGAATAGGTCTGATACCGTGCCACAGACCTCATATACAATGGATGTCAAAGGGCTGCAGCTGTGGCCAGGGACCATGCTGGCACAGGTGGAGGCCTGCTACACAAGCACCACTCTCAGTCACTGAGGAGTTCCTTGCAAACCTTGGTTCAGTCATTGCCTTCCTGGAAACCATCACTACATATGTTGTGGAGGTGGGTGGCACAGATTCCACAACTGAGAAGCATCCAGGTAAGGCCCCAGTGGGCATCACATTAACAGTGTGGCATTCATCATGGCAGCCTTTGAATACCTGTTCAAATATGTCAGGTCAAGCTGCATTTGTGGGTGGGGATTTGTAATTCACACATGTACACACATATTGTGAATGTCAGCAATTTGGGTAGTATCACAGCTTGTAGTGCACATGTTCATAAATGCACATATTATTCTGTACCAATGCCACTTGTGTGAATGCTGACAATAACTCTCCCCCACAACCCCATAGGTCACTGTGGTGTGGCTGAGAAACAGCAACCTAAACCTGGTGAGTGTGGAACTGTCATGTTGTGGCTCACCTATACCCTAGGCATGTTAAGGGCTGCCAGTTTCCCATGCACACAGCTGTTAAGCTTAGCCATATTGCAATATGTGCATGTTCACTTGTGGTGGGGTTCACTGCAGTACATCACATTGTTCATCACAGGAGCCTATTTGCAGGAGCTGTAACATATTGGCATGTAGTTTTGTGTAGGTGTAGCCACTGTGCTATACAGGGGTACGTTAGTAGTGTGTACATGGGTGAACATTGTGTTAGGTGAAGCTCCATCACATATCCCCACTTCTCACGTATCTCACAGGTGTATAGTAGTAACATCATTAACTGGATGTAACTGCACTGTATGTTGTTGACAGCCTGTCCAGAGTGTGTTTATTGTGGCCTGATTGTGTGTTGTGCATGGCATTAGTCAGAAGGTGTGGTCTGTATAATGCCTTTGTAGCACCCCACATGTATGTGTGTGTGTGTGTGTGTGTGTGTGTGTGTGTGTGTGTGTGTGTGTGTGTGTGTGTGTGTGTGTGTGTGTGTGTGTGTGTGTGTGTGTGTGTGTGTGTGTGTGTGTGTGTGTGTGTGTGGATCAGCAAACATTGTAATGCAGGAAGTATTGTACATGTTGTCTTCCCCTCACAGGTGAACATGGGGGTTGGGGTCTCTCCCCCCTCACAACCTGATGTCAGTGTCTCATCAGAGTCTAATGATGATGGTGACCATAGTGTGGCACAGGTGGGGTTGTTATGAGCTGAATCTGTACCATTGGTTGACATCCCACTTCCACCCCCAATGTCCCCGCACACAGTCAGAATACCCACACATACCCAGTTCCCCACAGCATTGGACAGTTGGAGGGTGATGGCATCAAGCAAGGTAGTGTGGTGACTATGGCATCTTTGACTGTAGACACTAGCCATAGCCAGAGAGCTGGTGAGGTCCCATACAGGCAGATTGACAGGGGTGCTTGAAGGAGGACTGCTGCCCATCCAGCCCCTGTCAGAGGTGTCACAGCACTTGCTACCCGATGCATGTTTTGGTCCATCATGGAGGCACAAGCATGTTGTGAACAGTACACCAGATGGACGCTCAGGGTAATGGATGCAACACTTCCTGGCATGAGTGACACACTTCACGGCATTGGTGAAGCCATGCGTCATTTCGCTGATGTTGCAGATAGATGGTTGAGTGAGATATTGTCAGTCCGTGACTGTGCATTGTCTGTGCTTGAACATGTGGTGGGAGTATGATCTGGGATACGTGGACATAGGTCAGCAACAACATCAGCTGAGAGCCCTTGTGGCCATGCACATTCACACTCCCATAGTGGCAGTACCACTGGCACTACTGAAGGGACGGTGCTGTCCACACCAAAATGTAACAGACCATGGGCACATGGTCCTGGCCAGTCCTGTGAGGGACTCAGACCGAACAGGCAGCAATCACCATCAGGAAGTAGTAGTGCATCTGGCCATGGGCAGGGGGGTGCCAGTGACACTCCTGGTAGGACCAGTTCCCCTGTTCGTGGCTTGAGATGGTGAACTGTACATCCTGCCATGTGCAGTCCATGGCTGTCTAACATACCCTCGTGTAGGGCTAGCACATGGCTTGACTGTGTGCATAACACACACTCACACATCACTATCACAAGCAGGTCACCACCAGACACACACAGCTCCTCTCCAAGGCCCAGCTGAACACCACCCTTCCAGACACACACACACACACACACACACACACACACACACACACACACACACACACACACACACACACACGCACACACACACACACACACGATGTCAACTCTATGGCCTAGCCCAGGCTTTTGGCAACCCCATAACACACTCTGTGCATGTGGTGATACCTGTCCTCATCCATACCATTGATGCAGGGACACGCTAATATGTGTCTGATGCACATAGTGAATATAGTGCAGGTGATGCCAGTGTGTAGTGCACTACTTTATGCCATGTAAAGTGCTGTATGCTGCCAATTGTCATGGGTACACACTGAAGTGTATGTATCTTTGTGCCATGATGCTTTATTGCTGTTAGTACTGCTGACTGACTGTTGTCTCATAGACCTTATTCTGTTTGTGTTCCAGGTATCTGTGTGTGTATATCCTGGGGAGCTACTGCCATTACCAAAGCCGATTATGGTGGAGTGGAAACACAGAGACCTTTTCATCACCAAGGTACGACTGTATATGTGCATGTTTACCTAGGTGCATATGCATGCAACAGTGTGTGAAGGACAATGGGGGCAGACAGCATAACCTTGCACGCATACCCTTGACACAGCCAGCTAGTCTTCATACATGTCACCTGGATGTTCCGTAGGATCACAGGTTCATAGATACAGAGGAGGTTACTGGAGTACTGGCCCTGGGTCCCTTATAAGCCTAGCCATTACTCTATCCCCAACAGAATCATCAATTAGCACCTGTTGCCCCTGGCATTGCTGGACACAGGTTGAACCTCAGGGACAGATGGAAAAAGAAGCCTCTGAGGAAATGACAAAATATAAACAACAAAACTTAGAGATATTTGAAAAATATAAAAAATAAATATGGACATGGGAAAGAAAGAGACATTTGATATGGTGCAATATTTATGCAAAGGAGAAAGCCAAGTTAACTAATATAGAGAAGGCAGTCTCAAAGATATTCAAAGAGAAATACAGACAAAGGCATCCAGATATGGAACATTTCACAATAAAAAGATTAATAGCACAAAGATGTAATGTAGAACAGGTGATCACTAAAGCAGAAGTTAAAGAAATAGAAGTTGAAATGGAGTGTCTGTGAAGTGAAGGATTTAATGTAGAAGGTCTAAAACAGACTACATCACAGCATGATGGAGCGAGTCCCCAGAATAAGGAAAAGCAAGAAGATCAGGAGACGTGAAGAAGAAATATAGACATGGGAAAGGAAAAGAGGTTTAATATGGTGTAATATTTATGCAAAGGAGAAAGCAAAACTAATACAAAAAGAGCAGCACCAAAGATATTTGAAAAAATATAGGCAAAGGAATATGGGTATGGAAAACTTTACAATACAAAAAATAAGAACACTAAGAGGAAAAGTAGAAAAAGAGATTAGTAATGGAGAAGTCAAAAAATAGAAATAGAGGTAATGGAAGCTGCAAAGAGAAGGATTCAGTGTAGAAAATGAAATGCAGAAAGTACCACAAAAGGATAGAGAAATGGATATCCAAATTAAGGGCAAACCAGTGGAACAGGAAGGAATTGGTCAGGTGCCGTATAAAGATATTTTGGAGCATTCCACAGGAAACCAGTATAAACATTCCTTTGAAGCTAGACAGCAAGGAAAGGAACTTGAAACTGTGGAAACTCTGATGCAGTCAATGTTGTGGAGTGATAGGCCAGTGAATTCCCATATGACAGAACAACAGATGACACAGTATGAAATTGAAGTGAATGTGCCACAGGAAGATGCTATAGAATGCCCACAGGAAACGGAAAACAAGGGATGTGCCCTCAGTATGGAAGAAAATGAGTTAAGTGAAGAGTTGCTTGATTTAATAGACAAAGAGAGATATATCAAGACCAATGAGAGAAATAGACTGCAGAAGGTTAATAAAACCCCAAAAGTCAGAAGCTTGTTAAAACAAATGAACACAGTAATTAGGACTGTCCATAGAGATCCATGTGATATAACAGAAGTAAACAAAATATATTACTGTGCTGCTAAATTAATAACCGATAAAGTTCTACCACAGGAACACAGAGTAGCAAGGGAAAAGTGGGGGGGGGGGGGGGGGCAGACACCGCACTGGATAACAACAGGAAAAACAATGCTCTTACTTAAGAGTGAACCTGCAAGCTATCCTAAAAATTATAGACCAATAACTTGTCTTCCGACGATGTATAAACTAAACATGGGAATTGACGCTGACAGAGTTTATAGTCATTTAGAAGAAAACTCAATTATGGCAGTGGAACAAAAGGGCAATAAAAGAAAGTCAAATGAAACAAAGGATCATTTGTTGTTAAAGTTATAGTGAAAAACTGTAAGAAGGGGAAGAATCTAAGTATGGCATTTGATAGTATCCCACATTCATGGATAAAAGAGTGCTTAAAAATGTATAAGATACACCCTACACTGATTGACTAGATTGCAGTAACCATGAAACAGTGGCCGACCACTTTGCAATTAAGCCATGATAAAGGACAGATTATTATCCCAGAGATAAAAATCCAAAGGGGGATATTCTAGGGTGACTCTCTGTCACCGTTGCTATTCTGCCTTGCCATTAATCCGTTAAGCTGATTATTTAACAACTTAGGCCATGACTACAATTTGACTTCTACAAAACAACAAAGTCCAATGACTTCTCATCTTCCCTTTGTCGATGATTTAAAACTGCATAACTTATCAGATGAGGAACTGAAAGCACACCTGCAAGTTGTCAAAACTTTTTCAGATGATATCGGAATGTCATTTGATCTTGATAAATGTGCAAAAGCAACCTTTAAAAAAGGAAAACTGCAGCACCAGGAAAACATCAGTTTGGGACAATAATGTGATATAAAAAAAACTTGAGCAAGAGGGAGTGTATAAATACTTGGGAATTGATGAATGATCAGCAATAAAACATGAACAAATGAGAATAAAGCTCAGTAAGGAGTACTTTTGAAGACTTAAATGAATCCTGAAAACAGCACTGACATCTAGGAACAAGATCCAAGCTATAAATCAATTTGCTCTTCCTGTCCTCACTTATAGTTTTGGAGTGATAGACTGGCCCCAAAAAGTGTTGGATAGATTGGCTATTAAAACAAGAAGGATGATTCATGCTCACCAAATGATTTATAAAAATCAGTGTTTTCCAAGATTATATATTCCCCATTCCGAAGGAGGGATGGGCCTCCTTGAAATTGATTACATGTATAGATCTGCAATCGTGGGACTCCACACATATCTTCTGACCTCACAGTATCCAAATGTAGTGAAAGTTTTGAAACATGAGGAGAATAAATCTAAGCTGACATCTCTGCTTAATTTAGCAGAAGCATATCGACGTGAAGCAGGAATGGAAATCATACTAGACGTGGATAAAAAACAGACAGCAACTGAATGTGCTAAAAAACAAAAGAAAGAATATAAGGTGAAGGACTAGATGAGAAGGCAAGAAATATGGAAAAGGCATAAATAGAGTTGCAAGTATAGAAAACATCTGGAAGAGCCTCATGTTGCTCTCGAACAAACACAGGAATGGTTAAGGAGAGGTGAATTTACATCAAGAAATGAAAGGTTAATATTGGCAGCCCGAGACAGTGGGCTGCATATACGCTGGTTTACAAATTCCATTGAACATGTGGGAGAAACAGACATATGTAGGTTTTGTAAAACCAAACTGGAAACAGACACACACCTTTTTGCTGGTTGCAATGCACTAATGGCAGAGGGACTGTATACTGAAAGGCATAATAATGTGGCGAGACTGTTACACTAGAGATTGTGCAAACATTATGGTATCAAAGTGATGGAAAAACATTGGAAACATGAGCCACAAAGAATTATAGAAAATGATGAAGTTTATATCACATGAGATCACCCAATACCAACAGTTCAAAAGATAGATGCTAGAAAACCAGATATAGTGGTCCAAGAAAAGAAGGCAAAAGTAGCATTGATCATTGAAATCGCCACACCTAGTGACTACAGTGTCTTGCATACAGAGAGACACAAAGTTATAAAATATCTTGATCTGCAGGCAGAAATGAGAGCCATGTGGAAGAAAGATACCCAGACAGTTCCAATAGTAGTAGGAGCAACTGGTCTTATAAAAAATAATTTACAATCGTATTTAGATATGTTACCAATCCATGTAACACCGTACGAATTGCAGAAGGAGTGATTACTGGGCATATTGCGGGTGCTGCAAAGAGCACTTTTGGCTAATATCAAAGAGTGAAACAATACTAATTTCATGAACTTTAATTGTACTTTGACATAGGAATGGGGTCCATTCCCGTCATGGTATTAGAAACCTAAAAAACTTGGAGAAATTAAAAATGACAGATGTTGTTTTTCCCATTCACTCAGCCTTGATGAGGTTGATGAGAGTATGCATGGCAGTGTGTTTGACATGTTTGGGGAGTGTAGTCCTGACACAGGCAGCCTCTGGGAGCCAAATCTGATTCTCCAACATGTGTTTTTGCTATCTCATATGTGATGCAGGCCTCTCGTGCTGGTAATGCACACAGAGTTATACTCTCGTATCTGAGGCAGCTGTTGAAGGGCTGAGCACAACATTACCATCTAGGAATACCACAGACAGCTGTGGACAACCTAACCAATAACCAGTGGGGCAGTACTGATTACAGGCTGTCTGCATGGAACAGGTGTTGATGGCCATGGCTGACCTTTGTGGGTGTTAACTCAGCCTTTAGAGTTTTTGCAGATGTCTACATAGGTGCATAACAGACCGGCCATGCTGCTAATGTATTGTTATACTGACTGAGGACTATTCAGAGGTACTGGCCACCATTTCTCCAGATGCAGTCCCTTTACCTATGTGGTGAACCGCATACAAGCATTTTCTGACCACTGCCACTACTTGCTGCCTGAATGCAACATTGTTGGCATCCTGACTACCCAGGTCTGTCATTGCAGTCTGTGTGTTTATGGGGTTGGTGCTGATGTGGGGAATACTGGGGCCATGTCTTTGCTGTATGGTATTTATTTATTTTTATTTTACATTTGTTAAACGGGTTAGTCTGGCTGAGCGTTTGGCTCATTTTCAGCAGAGACCCAGGGAGAAAAGCTCCTCTGGACTAGAAAACAATTTATTACATTTTAGTAACATAGTAGCAACAATCAGCTATAGGCTCTTACAAGCAGAGACCTGGAGAGAAAAAAAAAGCTCCTCAGGCAATTCAATTATACAGAGTATTAACAACTGGCAGACAAGTATGTGAGTTGTTACAAACAAGGTTTTAAACAATTAGCAGAAGAAAATGTGACTAGTTACAGTATTATTTTAGCTGCTTAGAGCAAAATGAGTTAATAGTTAGACATATGCTTATTTAAAGTGTGTAGGATCTAGTTGTATAGGAGTTTGGAAACAAGAACGGTAGGAATGGCTAGTAGGAGACATAGGGGAGGTAGAGTATAGGAGACAGACTAGACAGGTAGGTTGTTTTGAGACTGTAAGAATTAAGAGTGGTAGAAGAAGCAGGGGAATAGTGTTAGAGATACATTAAGAGTGAGGTGGGGAAATAGGAGAAAGGATGGTGGTTTCAGGATGGTTGGCTACAGTGGCAAGACCATTTTGTTTTTAGGTATTTCCTTGTGGCTAATTTGAAACTTTTGCTATGCTGGAGGGATTTTATTTCCAAGGGGAGTTGGTTCCAGGATATAGCTGGGTTATAGTTATAGAGAAGGCAGTCTATTTTGGTTTTGGGTTTGTAGATGTCTAATAATTCTTGATTTGAGCTGCGTAGCATCTTAACAGGGGAATATTTGGATATTATAGTGGAGAGGCTGGGGGCAGAAGGAGGGTAGATAGAGGATAGAGTGGATGATTTGTAGTTGGTATAGTTGGAGCAGCTGAGGGAATTCCAGCCAGTCTAGTTGCTGTATTGCTAAGCAGTAGTGTGACTTGTAGGTTTGGTTAGCTGCAAATCTGGTGATCTTATTATAGGTAGTTTCAAGCTTGGAAATAAGTGTAGAATTTAGGTTTGTGAATATGTGGCAGCTGTACAGGAGTGTTGGGAGTAATAACACCTGGGAGAGAGTTATTCGGGCAGTGTTAGTTAAGTATTTCTTGCTACGGAAAAGGTGTCCACGTTTCTGATGAGTTCTTTTTACTGAGTTCGTAATATGGAGATCAAACTTAAGCTGATCATCTATTGTAACACCTAGCAATTTAGTACTAGCTTCAGCTGAGATGATAGTGTTGTTGCAGAATAAGATGTTAAATGCAATTTTGAGTGTGGTGATGTTTTTAGGGAGGAAGAGTAGGAGCTTAGTTTTTTTTGGATTAAGTATTAGTTTATCACTAAGCCAAGTCTCAATGGTGTGGAAGGATGCCTGGGTAGTTGAGTGGAGGTCAATTGGGTTGTCAGCAATGGTTATAACAGTTGAGTCATCAGCATATTGCACAAGAGATGACTGGGGACAAGAGGAGTAGAGTAAGTTGGTGAAAATATTAAAGAGTAGTGGTCCAAGTATGGACCCCCGGTGGCCTCCCATTTGTACAGTCAGAGGAGAGGATAGTGCAGAGAGCCATTTAACTGATTGCTGGTGGGTTGAGAGATAACTGGAGAACCAGGAGATAGTAGGGGGAGAGAAATGTAAGTTAGTGAGTTTATCTAGGAGGAGTGGGTGAGAGACAGTGTCAAAGGGTAAAGGAATAGGCATGAGACAAATTTATTGTTATCATGAGCTAGGGAGCCTATGTTGATGAATGATATGAGTGCAGTAGTTGTACTATGCTTGGGACGGAAACCATGCTGTGTGGGTGTGTGAAGGTATTGCATTACCTGCTTATGAATGCATTTCTCTTGGATTTTTGAGTGGAGAGAGTATGGCAATCAGTCTGAAGATGGCTATGTCTGAGGAGTTGCCCCCTTTGTGAATGGGTGGAGTAAAGGAATTCTTCCACACAGTGGGGTCATAGGATTCAGAAATGGATCGGTTGATTAAGATGGATACAGGATAGGCAAGAGGTTCAGAGGCAATCTGCAGGAAGTAAGAGAGTAACTTGTCAACAGATGGGGAGCAAGGTCTAAGTTTAGAGAGTAATGACTTTACATAGTTAGTTGATACTGCTTTTAGATAGAAGGAGTTAGGAGGGTTTGGAAGAGGTATAGAGTTTGTGAGGGTGCTAGTGTTGTTTCTGGGGGGAGAGAATTTATTATGGAGGTTACTGAGTTTATAAAATGATTGTTAAATTTGATGGCTATGTCTTCAGGTGTTGCACTGGGACATGGGTTAGGAGAGAAAGGGTTTCCTGGATGAAGAGTCTGTTTAATAGAGCTCCAGAATTTCTTTGGGTCTGATTTAAGAGTAGAGGGAGGATTGGCATAGAAGTTTATTTTGACATAATGGATGATTTTTTTTTATTTTATTTCTAAGTTCTTTATATTTTTGAAGAAGAGAAGGGGTCCTAGTTTTAGTCCACATTTTCCAAATCCTATCCCGGTCTTTCATGAGGGTTCTGGTAGATTTAGTGAGCCAGGGAGCAGTATTAGATTTGATTCTAATTGTGCGAAGAGGAGCAAGGGAGTTAAGAATGTTTAGGAATGTAGTGTTGAAGGAGTGGACAGCTTCATCTAAAGGAAGAGTGGTGAGGTAAGACCAGATAATTTTGGAGAGTTGGTGAATAAAGGACTTAGGACAGAAATGAGAAAGTGAGCGGGTGGTAATAAATTTGTTAGGTTTGGTAAGGTGGGGAGTATGTTTGGTAACTGTTATAGGGCAGTGGTCGCTGAGGGCATTTGGAAGGGTTTGGGAGTTATGATAGTTTTGAGGGTGGCAGACCAATATCCAGTCAAGACGAGAGCTAGGTAGGTGAGATTTATTAATGTAGGTTGGGGTTGTGATTAGCTGCTCAAACCCATGTAGGTTTATACAGGAAGTAGTGTTGGGAGCTTGTATTGTAAGCCAATCAATATTAACATCTCCCAGTATAATTATTTCATTGTGGATGGTATATGAGAGGTGAGAAAGGATGTTCTCAAGTATGTTAATGTTATCACCAGGGGGAATATAGATTGCTGCAACAGTTATGGTGTTGAAACTGTTAAGTTTGAAGTTGGTCAGTAGGAATTCAGCTGGTGAGAAGGAGGGTAAGTCTAGTGTGGGACTGATATGGGAGAGACAATTGGAGTAGAGTATGGGGACTCCTCCTCCTTTTCTTTTAGGTCGATCTAATCTAAGGATATTATAGCCAGGAGGGATGATTTCACTGTCCAGATGGTGTGGTTTTAACCATGTTTGAGTTAGGGTAACTATGTCAGGAGTATAGTTAGCTATCCAAGTATGGAGTTCTTGAACTTTATTTACAAGGCTCCTGACATTGATAGAGCAGAATTGTACTTGTTTTTGTGGGTTGGAGGGGTTGGCAGGTTTAGATACGGGGGGGGGGTTATTGTTCAGGGTAGTGTCTGTAGAGCCTTGGTTAGGATGAATGTCACCAGATAGAAGTAGATGTTTGTAATGGGGTTTTAATTTGAGAAAGTAGACTTTTTTTTGTTTTAAAGGGGAGGGGGAGATATTTTTATTTTAGGAATGGGAGTGATGGGGGGAAAGATGGAGGGACAAATTAGTAGATAGGGTTGTGGTGTAGTAGTTGAGTTAAGAGTGGTGTTTGAGGGATGGAAATAGGGAGAAGGTAATTGTGAGTGGTAGGATGTGAGGTGATAGAGTGTAAAGAGTAGGGAAGATAAAAGTATAGTTTGAGTTGTAAGTGACGTCACTTTATGGGATGTAGAACAGAGGATGAGAGGAAGGGGTGGGAGTAAGGTATAGTAGTCTTTGATAGTTGATAGTAGGTAAGTGTGGGGAGGAGCAAAGAAGGGAGGTAGTATGAGAACAGGAAGTAGAGGGGTGGGGGATTTGGGAGCATGTGAGGGAGTGTGGTTGTATGGATAGGTATAAAGGTAATGATATGGGTGTGGGTGGGAATGAGGGTGGGAGAGGAGCGAAGTGAGCAGAGCAAAGTGAGTGGAGTGAATGGAGCAGGGCTACACCTACCAGATAGAACTTAGCTAAAAATAGACTATCAGGGACACTTACTAAAGATGCTAAACCTGGAGGGCTTTCAGCTGCAATTACAGCAAATATGGCAATATGGCATCCAGGGTTTTTAAACCTTTGGTGTGTTGTACTTGAGCAATCACTTGGGGGGTGGGGGAAGGGAGGGAGGGAAACCTTCAATTGGAATTTAAAGTAGCAGGGGAGAATCCAAGAGACTCTGTTAAACCTAGCTAATTATCAAGGACAGCCAAGGAAATAAGGTAAACATACAGGCACCCTTGTTCAAGGACTGGAAGGTTTCTCCAAGAAAAACTATGTGCAGGAATACACCACGGGTGGAAGTTGTATGCTGCTTACTAGTCTGCAATGGCAGATTTTATTCTCTTTTATATTTGTATTCCCCTTTGCTCATTGTTTGCTGCACACAATGTAGCTAAAGATAAAAGCAGCTGGAGACTTTGCACCTCTGTTTGGTGTTTAGTGAAGAACAAGTATTGAGGAGGAGGGACTGAAGGCTATGACTATTGAGAGGGACTAAATACCTTCACATATAACAAATTATAAACAGTGAAATGGATGAAAGGGCTGGGGGTGGGCTAAGAGGAAGAAGATTTGCAGTTATTGCCCCTGGGGTATGCACTTTAGCTGACTGTAACAGATTTTAACAAGGCATAACAGTAGTTACAAAAGCCGGCACCTACACTACACAAGTGGAAACAACAAGGTTCCTGGAGTTAAACCAGGGGCTGCAGTCTATTTTTGGATGATTGCTGGTTAGAATTTTATTTGCTTTTAGCTGGAGTGAGAGGATTCCTTGCTCACACAAGTGGGGGGGACCCAAAGTGATCAGGTCCTCAGTGGCTCTAAAAGTTGTAAAGAAGAGAAAAGGAAAGAATGTAAGACTAATAGCAATACAATAAGGACATCAAAATAAGCACAACCATCATAAGTATTGTACAGAAAGCAGAGCAAGTGAACATAGCCTATTAGACGCCATCAAGAGAAATACATTCAGACTCTGCAACCAGTCGTATTCAGCAGCAGTCAGTATAACTAGTTAGAATATCCTATTACCAGACAATATTGCAACTATGTAGCAGTTTCACAGTTTACCATAAATATCATTCTGCATTTTACAATGGATATTTAACTTACAGAAACAGAATATACAGTGGCAGTTGTGTAACTTGTTGGAATATACTATTACCAGACAATAAGGCAACAATGTAGCAGTTTCACAGGTTTACCATAAATATCATTCTGCACTTTACAATGTATGTTTAACTTACAGAAACAGATTATACAGTAGCAGCAGTGTAACTAGTTGGAATATACTATTACCAGACAATATTGCAACAATGTAGCAGTTTCACCAGTATCATATTAGGTATGCTGACACTGTTGTCTGCATTCAGCATAAGGCTTTGACCTTGGCACCATTCCATACCCACTGTATGGCCCATTGCAGTATGCTAGCAGTTTGTGGCTCAATGACCGACTGCACAATACTTACAGGTGACACAGCCTTAGGCAATACCTACATATGTGGGTGGTGGCAATTAACATTCATGCATATACACATGTGGGTCATTGGGAGCAGCAGGTAGTCACAAGGCCTTAACATGTCTACATATTGCACACACACAGGAGACACAGATTGTGGTTGCCACCTTATCAAATGTGGAGTGTGGGACAGGTCTTGTAGTAACGTGAGAGTTGGAAGGACATACCATACCCATGGCAAGTGCAACACATAGGACTTCCTTTGGTGTGCTACTATTACACCTTCTTTGTGTGACATTACCTTAGCTTACACTATTTGTCATAACATTAAGGTACTTCTGATGTGCAATAACTGCTCTATGCAATTAGTAAATAATTTTATGAAATGTTTGTTGTCCTACAGTCTTGAGTCCTCCATATTGTTTCACTTGTCATCACAGGTGACACTTTGCCAAACATGGACTGCACCCTGCAGGGTGGTACAAATGGTAGCCATACCTCTGACCTCTACATATGTCTGCAGAATGTCCTGATGTTTGCTACATATTTTGTTTCCATTTGTCATCGCATTGTGGTTTTCTGGCAAATTGTTGGAAATGCATGAGAGACTAACATCACAGATTAATGACGGATATTGTCATGTCACAACACATACCCTTTGGAAAGTGCATTAAAATGTACAACCTGTTGTGGTATCTACTTTTTGTGCGTGTCACAGCAATATGTGAAGCTTGTGCTCAGTGTTTGGCCTCTGCCCCACTGTTTTGTATAGCTTTAACCAGATGTCTGTCTGTAAGGGTTTGAGAGGTATGCTTCTGGCTGTAACACAGTTAGACTGCTGCAAGGGGATATATACATATACACACACACGCGCGCACACACACACACACACACACACACACACACACACACACACACACACACACACACACACACACACTCATGACCTGCCCTTGACAGTAGAACCTCTACCTGCCTAGTTTTACATACAATACTGCTATATACATAACACAAGCACCACACCGCTACTATAGTGCTGCAGTGTCTGCCACACCTATTCAGGTGGGTGACAATTGTAGGGTCTGTCAGGATTGCCAATGGGGGATTCACAGGCCCTTAACATGGCAGAGCCATCAAAAACACACACACACAGCTGACTGGGGATAGCACTGAAACATACATGCACATAGAGTTGACACTTTGATTAGAACACCTACCTATCTTATGTACAATACAGACTGACATGACTATTACAGTGCCTTTGTGTTAGAAAATGTGTAACTGTGCTTCTAAGGTGGATGACATCTGTAGGAGCCCTGTCTAGGTTGGCAATGGGGGAGTTAACAGGGTGGAACAGCCACACAAAATGGTATAACTATCGCACACACACAGGCAAAACAGCCACAGGGGATATGCATATAGAAACACATACACTCACACAGTTGGCAACAGTCAGAATAGAACATCTACCTATCTACTTGTATGTAACATAGTGCTACATGCATATTGCATGCACTTTGAAGATTATATGCCAGGGACATAACTCACGACCTCTTACACCAATTAATCTTGGGAGTGCCTTCATGAATGGTTGGATAAACCACACAAAATAGGGACTGTTCTCACACATTGCTCTTGCAAACCTAGACAATTGATAGGGTAAACAGATCTTGCATCAGCATAATGTTTCAGATGGGTAAGATGTCTGAAGCTGACATATCTGTCAGTATGGCAACTGTCACATATATGCCAATGATTTGTCATAATACCACATTGTTATGAGACATGGACCACATATATTTTGCAAACATCTGGACATTCTGCATACATCTGTACAGATGACTGGTATGGCCTATAGAGTTTGATATGGTGCATCTAAGGTGGATGACAACAACTGACTCTTTAAAGTAATGCTATGGGGAGGGGGTTGACAGGCCTTAAAATTGTATAACCAACACACACACAGGACATGTTCCACACACAAACATACAGACATATTCAGTATCACAGTTAACTGTATTGAGATTCAAACCTCTAATTACCTAATTGTATGTACTATAGTGTTGCTTACTTATCACATGTGCCATGGAGCTTATATGCTTAGACATTGTCCAACAGTGGATCTAAGGTGGATGACATGAACAGGCCCTGTAAAGTAATGCAATGAGGGAGTAACCAGGGTGGAACAGGCCTCAAAATGGTATAATCAGCACACACACACAAGGGATATGGTTCTCACACACAGTATCACAGTTGTTAGTATTGAAATTAGAACCCCTTACCTATCTAGTTATATGTACTATTGTGCTATGTATTTATCACTTGCGCCACAGAACATATAGGGCTGAACAGTGTGCAAAGTTTCTTCTAAGGTGAATGACATCAGCAAGCCTTGTAAAGTAGGGCAATGGGAAGTTTACTGGGTGGAAAAGGCCTCACAATACTTTCACCTACAAACTCACTTTTCAGTGCTGAGATTAGAACCCCTACCTATATAGTTATATGTACTATGTTGTTGTTGTTTTTCTTTCAGCTTTTCCCAGTTAGGGGTTGCCACAGTGGAACTCCGGTCCGCTAATGATTGGCAGTAGATTTTTTTATGGGTGCCGAGGTGCCAGCTCGATGCCCAACCTTCAATGAAGGCATGCCCATTTTACCCATATCTTTTGAATGCCATTCGACATGCAGACTCCACACAGAAGGCACTCCAGCTGAGAATCGAACAGGAGAACCTCTTGCTGTGAGGCAACAATGCTACCGCTGCATCACAGTGGCTTATATAGTTATATGTACTATAGTGCTATGAATTTATCATGTGTGTCATGGAACTTATAAGGCTGAAGAGTGTCCAAAGGTACTTCTAAGGTGAATGACATCAGCAGGCCTTGTACATTTGGGCAATGGGAGATTTACTGGGTGGAAAAGGCCTCACAATGCTTTAACCTAGAAATGCACACACACACACACACACACACACACACACACACACACACACACACACACACACACACACACACACACACACACACACACACGGCAGGTGAGGTGAGATTACAACCCCTACCTCACTACTATTACACAATGCAGGTCACCTTCATACTGGCATGTGCCAGTGGTTACAACTGGTGTGCAAATGTCTGTATGAGAACATCACTCTATGCATTTCAGGGTGGCTCTCTCTCTCTCGGTCTCTCTCTCTATGCCTGTCTCTCTCTCTGTCTGTCTCTCTCTATCCATCTCTGTCTGTCTCTCCCTCCCCTGTCTCTGCTTGTCTATAATTGATATATTTGTATATGTTACCTATATATATATATATATATATATATATATATATATATGTATGCCTATCGCACTCAACAGATGCAGATATATCACATATCTGCCACCTCCAGATAGCTGCGGTTAATCCTGTCTGATGGGGGTGGGGAGACACAGTTAAGGTGCACATAGCTGTCTGTATGAAAATACATATCTGGACAACAGAGCTGTATAGTCAGATGTGGGTTTATACTTGGGCTGTAATTCAACAGAGTTGTATAGTCAGATGTGGGTTTGTACATGGGCTGTAATTCTCTAAGTGTAGGAGCATGCCCAGTAAGAGCTTCAATAGTAAGAGTTTGTCTCCATTCCAGAGGTAGCTGTAGTCCGGTCCAGGATTTTGTGTGTTAAAGCTGAATGACTGTTGAAGCTATGTAAACAGTCCAGCACCTCAGTGATATACTGTGTGAGGAATCTCCTGGCTGTGTGCTATCCTTATTAACTGAGTCTTATCCTGGTGTGGGTACAGAGTGCATTGCACTGACCTGAGGTTTCCATAATATGTGTGGTATATTCTACATAGCACTGTGATTTCCTGTAATGTGAGTGGCAGATCAGTATAGAGACAGACATTTGTTTAATGACCCCATACACTGCATGGAACTATGTTACAGCAGAAATTGTTCTAGTGTGCACATTCTATGTTTGTCTGGCCAGTGGTTCCCCTTCCCCTTATATGTGTCCCTTTGCCCTTCTGTAGTGCAGTCACAGCCTTTGTCCATAGTTGCTGCTGTTATGTATTTGTAGTTATGGTGTGAGTGGGGTAGAAGTCATAACATCACACACAGAGTTACAGACCTCAAACCTCTGACTGTACCTGTTTAGCAGGTTGTCCATCACTGTGCCCTCTACATCTACTGTGGTCCTCAGATGGTTTGTGTTGCACTGTTATTGTAAGGCTACAGGTTGGTCATAGATCTCAGACTCTTACAGAAGGACATCTGGACAGCCCCATATATAACAGTCAGACAGAGGCCCATACATAGGTTCATAGGCAGGTACTAGGCTATCTGCCCAAGGGCATTTATAAGCCTAGCCAGAGTGTGTCGGCTTTCACTGCCCCATTGATTAATTAACTGATCCTCTGTCAAGCAGAGCCAATGAAGTGATCCCAGGGGTGTATTTTCTGTTACCCATCTACTCGTCAAGGTTTCTCTTGAAGAGTTTTAGTGAGGGGCTCTGCCTGATGTAATTTGGAATTTTGTTCCAAAGCATGGGGAGTGTGACAGGAATCTATCCTTCCAGCATGTTCTATTTATTGCTGTGGTGAAGTTTATCTCACTAGAGCGTGTAGCTCACAGTGACTTGGATTTCTTTAGACGGAGCATGTCCATCAATTCTGAGTTGGACATGGCTTTGTAAATCAGGCAGAGATCACTTCTGAGTAAGCGGTATGCCACTGAATACAGCTGGAGTTTTTTCAGTCGGGCTGCATAGGACATATGTTTGAGGCCAGTAATCCTCTTGGTGAGGTACTTTTGTGGTCTTTCCAGTTGTTGGAAGTGTCTTGTGAGGTACATTCCAAATGGGCATTGTACTCTATGATGGGTCTAATGAGTGACGAGTAGATGGACACTAGAACCTCTTTACTTCTAGATGCGAACCCTTTAGTAATTAGATGGGCCACATAGAAGGATTTCCTAAATAATTTGGCAATATGATTGTCAAAGGAGAGATTACTATCTGCCTGGGTCCCCAGATCTCTTATTTCCTCTTCTGTATTAAG
Organism: Protopterus annectens; assembly: GCF_019279795.1. NCBI lineage: Eukaryota > Metazoa > Chordata > Ceratodontiformes > Protopteridae > Protopterus > Protopterus annectens. Next base: position 511,067,063 of record NC_056732.1, read on the forward strand.
GGGGCTGCCACCTATGTGGTAATTCGTGGGTGTTTTCTTTTTCCCAAACGGGATGACTATACATTTTTTTGGCATTTAGCTTGAGGCCATGACTTTGACACCAGGTGTCCATCTCAGTAAGGCCCTTTTGGAGGATGTCCATGTCAGCCGGAGAGTCAATTATGGCTCCCCAGTCTGCAGTCATTGGCGATCTTGGTTAGCCATAGTCTTCCTGTGTTTGTATGTACTTCTGAGAAGTATATGTCAAACAGTAGGGGTCCCAGGACTGAGCCTTGTGGGACACCACTTGTGACTGGTTCAGAGTCAGACCTGGAGCCTGCTATTCTTACCGTGTGAGTTCTGTCTGTAAGCCAGTTGGCAGCCCATCTCATAACATAGGGGTTTATGTTCAGGCTGGTGAGTTTTTTTGTAATACCCGAGTGGGGAATGGTGTTGAAAGCCTTGGTGAGGTCAAGGTAGGCTGTGTGAACAACCTTTGCCTCGTCTATGGCTTTGGTGACTGTCTCGAAGAAGTCAACCAGGTTTAGTAGGTATGATCTGCCCTTAACAAAGCCGAACTGGGTCGGGTCAAGTGTTTGGAGGTTCCCAATGTCTTTGTTAATGAGTTCCATAATGATGCGCTCCATAGCCTTGCAGACCAGGCTAGTCAGGCTTATGGGTTGATAGTTACCTGGGTCAGTTTTGTCCCTTCCTTTGTGGAGAGGAATAACCGTTGCTCTGTGTCATTCTATGGGCATGTTGCCTGTGGATAGGCTGAGGTTGAACAGCGTGTTTAGGTGGGGGTTAGTTCATTCTGTAGCTCGTGCAAGACACAGCCTGGGACACCATCTAGTCCCACTGACTCTACATTTTTGGCTTTTGAAAGGGCTGTTTTCACCTGTGCATCTGTGATTTTTGGGACACTACACTTTTCTAGTATTGTTGTGGGCCCTTTTGGAGATGAGAGGGGGGGGTGAAGTTTGCACTGAATCTATCTGCCAGGATGTTGGCAATATCAGTAGGTTCATTATATTTTGTGCTATTTTGCACTAGTTCAGTGCATATCTGCAAGTTGCCACTTAGATTCTTAATATAGCTAAAGAAGGCTTTGTGGTTATCTTTTGAATCCTTGGCTATTTTTCTTTTGAAGTTAGCCTTGGATGATTTAATGAGAGACCTTAGTTTCTTACTGATACTGATCAGGGATGTCTTTCCTTCTTGGGATTTGCTTTTTTTCTGAACTAGTTTCCTCCTTCCATTGTATAGCCTGTTTATTGCAGGGGTCCACCAAACTGGTTTCCTTCTCTTAGAGGAGTGAGTCTTGGTTTTGCTAGGGATGGCATGATCCATGCATCCTTGTAGGTGCTCATAGAGTGCATTTGTAAAGGTTTCTGCATCTTGGGCAGCATTATCCTTTAGCTTGGGGGCTGTGAAACTTACCACCTCTTAAGTAAGGTGAAGTTTGCTTTAGAAAAGTTTTTTACTGTGGTTTCCTTAGTTGGGGGTGGTGGTGGGGTGTGGACATCCAGAGTGATTAGTTTATGGTCTGATCTAACCAGTCATGGGTTGACCTCCGGTGTGGAACACCTGTCGCCCATGTTGATGATGACCAGGTCCAATATGTTTTCACCTCTGGTAGGGGAGTTTACCAGCTGATCCAGGGCATTTGAGTTGATATTCCAGGAAGCATTGGGCCTGGGAATTTGTACTTGAGTAGTTTTCCTAGTGAATGGTAGGGTAATTGAAATCGCCCAATATCAGGGTATTCGGTAGGACCTTCATGTTTTCCATTGTGTCCAGAAAAGTGGAGTGGTGGTCCTAGGTCATGGAAGGTGATCTGTAGCAGGCCACAATTTGCACTGCAGATTTGCCCGATGTTAGTTGCACTTGGATGATCTCAGAGATATCATGCTGTGCTACTAACCTGGAGGTATAGGTATCCTTGATGTATATGGATACACCCCCTCTTTTTGTGTTTCGGTCCGTGTTCTGTGGCCAAAACATGTGGTATGAGTTGTAGCCCACTAGTGCTGGGGTGCTCTCTGGAGCCTTGAGCCAGGTTTAAGTTACTGCACAGATGTCAACATTCTCCATACTGAGGGGTGCTTCGAGCATGTGCATTTTGAGATTTAAACTCCTGGCGTTGAGTAGCATAACCCTCATTTTTTTGTTAATTGTGCTGTTTATGGAGGTGGGTTTGACTTTTGAGCCTTGCCTAAAAAAGGCACTATGGGGACAGCAAGAGCCTTGGCCATTATTCTAAAGCCTAGGGGTGACAGGTGCAAGCCATCTCTTGTGAAGCAACATGGCTTGTCGAGCATGTCGTCCCAGGCTGACAGACACTGGATCCCCTTTGAATGACACCAGGAGCTTAGCCAATTGTTGAAATTGATAATTTTTTCTTTATACTGAGGTATCATTCTTGGTGAGGGCAGGATGCTACTCAGGGTCAGGGTCATACCAGCCTGGGCTACATGATCAGAGAGCTCTTCCATGTCTCTTTTCATGTAGTCCAGGGAGGTATGTCTCAGGTCATTATATGCATTATATAATGGACACATGGAGGCAGGCTCTTAATATTGCTCTTCCAAACATATACAGTTGGTAGAATGGTTTTGTATTAGCTTGCATTTACTTATGGGTATGACATCTGCATCTCTACTGTCTGTCATTGCTGTTTTCACATCAACCTTTATTGGTTTGCCAATAGTTTGGCAGACAAATGCAATGTTATTACAAGCAGAACAAGTATATGAGGCATACATGTGGACATTCTATGACACCCTGCCATTCCACAGGTATGGATGGTGCCCACTGACTTTTTGTCAGTACTGACATAGTGACATGGCAGCCTTTATATCCTGGCACTTGACTGACTTGTCACAACCTGCTGTTGTAGTAGGCTCTGTGTAGGTTACTCAGACCTGTGTACTATCCATATGTGTGGCCCACGTATTGTCCATGTATTGTCCAGCTTTCCTGCAATAACAAATATTGATTTCTGGACAGTGTGTAGAACTCATAATGCTGGCACAGCTGATATGCAAATTAGCTGCCACAACCGGTCTTGAACCATGGACCCAGACAACTATAGTCCAGTACTTAGACCACTAAGTCACAACAGCCTACATAGCACATTGACCCCTGCATATTGTAGAATGGAAAAAGTTATCAAGTTGATTGTGACAGCCCTGGGAATGTATGGCCTGCTGGTATCACCTTATAGACATAAATGTTACTGCAGTTCTATGTGAACACAAGTGTGTTGAGGGGAGGGTGGCATACCTCTCAATTGTACAAATTTCCACAGACTGTCGAGATGTTTGCTTCATATTTTGGGTACATTTAGCACAGTATTGTGGTTGTCTCAGAAAATACTGTCTTATCATTAAAGATCCAAGTTAGAATGTAATGACAGACATTTGAGTTTCAGACTTCTTACCCTTCAGAAACTTAATGCAATAACAAGACCTGTTCTGATGTCACTGTTTAAGTTTGTCAGAGCAATATTTTATAACTGCCCCTATTTGTGAGCCTTTGCCACACATTTCTTTATGGCTTTGTACAGATGACTTGCTGTGAGCAGCTAAGAATTGTGTATGGGACTCCAACATTGACATCCATATATGCGACCTACGACCTTGCAGTTTCTTAGTCCCCCACATATACTGCAGTGAGTTTTGGCACCTTGGGGACTGCTGCATATTCTGGGGCAGCCAGTATTTGGTGGACATTTCCTGTTGTTCCACATAGCTGTCAGTTGCCTGCTGCTAGCCCATTAGTCCAATCCATTCCCTTGCATACATGCAGTAATACCATAGATATGCTACTACAGTCTACTACTCCATTCATTTGTTGTTAAGAAGAGTGACTTACCTTGTGCTTGGGGCAGTTGTGAGGACAGTGCTTCAGGGCTGACACTGTCAGATGCATGCAGTACACAGCCTATACATGGTAATGTACAGGTAGTGTGATGTGTGTGGCATCTTTTTTACTGTGTGTGCGAGTCGGAGTGCGGTGTCAGTCCCTGGGTCCCTAGGGTGTCAGTGTATATGCTATGCATTGCCTCTTTGCCAAGGCCAGGGTATACTGGGCATGCCTACATCTGCCTACAGGGAGAGGCTGAGGGGGTTCCTCCTCCGAGTCCCCCTGTGCCTGTGGGGACATGGTGGTGGGCTGTGTTTCCCTTCCCTGTGATGTACCTGCCACAGCTGTTTCCACAGGATCATATTGTGGAGCATGGCAGATACTATGAACATGTGTGCACATGTGGCTAGAGAGCACTGCAGGGCTCCACCACATATTTCAAGGCAGTGCAGCCCAAACAGACACTGTACGATGTTTCTAGTTTGTGTGTCTGTCTCATTATGGCATTCTTCAGTGGGTGTGTGTGCATTTCTGATGGGTGTCATCATCCACAGTTACAGTGTGTAACCAGCATCCACCACTATATGGCTGTAGAGGATGTCCCCCCAGGCAAATGCCTGTTACAGCTGTGAAGCATGCCATATGTGAGAGTCTTGATAACTGCCAGGGCTGTCAGCACACAGATTGATGATAATGCCCTGGGCATTGCACATGACCTAGCAGTTGATGGAGTGATAGCCCTTGCGGTTGATATAGACTCTACTCTCCTCACAGGATGGTGTTTTGATGTGCACATGAGTGCAGTCTATGGCACCAAGTAACTCTGGGTAGTGTACTACATGGTAGAAGAGACACATTTTGGTGGTCTTCTCCTCGGGGGTGTTGGGGAAATAAATGTGCTCACTGGCATGCGTTAGTATGACATCCAGGAACTGGTGGAGTACCCTGGATGTGGATGCCTGTGAGATCCCCATGATGTCCCCAGTAGGTCTTTGGAAAGTACATGTAGCTAGTATTCTTAAGGCTACACATACCTTTGTTTCCACTGGGATGGGTTCCCCTCTGTTGGCTCTGGGTCTGAGGTGAGGTCCACAGAGCTTGGTGAGTTGCTGTAGTATATCCCTGTCCACCCTGTAGTGCTATACTATCTCCAGTTCATGTAGCCCCTGAAAGGTTACCCTGGGCCTGAACACTCTTCTCCTCCTCAGTTTGGGCCAGTTGCCAGGATCATCCTCGTCACTGCCCTCAGCCAGCAGCACATAGAGATGTAGCAAAGCAGCAGCAGCCCCTATCATTTTGTCAGTTAAAATTCCCAAGTGTGTACTCCAATGGTGCAGAGTATGTGGGAAAATCAGATTGAACGGTGTCTGCATACTTTATACTGGTGTGCTGCAGATGCTGCCTGTGTGATTGGCTGACTATGATATATTCTATCTGCCAGTTACATTACTGAGGGGTTAGACTGGGCCACTGTGAGTGGCAGAGGGCTTATTAGTCATTTATAGTTAATTGCCTTTTGCCAGCTATTTCCTTTTATTTTTTTTTCAATTTCCTTCACTTTTAAGCCCCTAGGAACTCCACGCAAACCCATGGAGCTAGTGCAAACATAGCTGGGTAGAAAGAGTCCTCCCCTGTACATGAGTACATTCAGCATTTCTTTAACCAGCTAAGCACAGTTTAGCAGCCTCAGACACCCCCCCTACTTAGCTGTGCTTAGCTGAGCACAAACAGGAGCCACTGAGCTCCAATGTGCTTACATAAACCCTGACACACACCCTTTTCATGTCAGCTGCCTCTTCTGCTTACATTACCATGGTGTAGCCCCTACACGATTAGGTGGCACATCTTGCTAATCAGTAAACTTAGCTCATTTACATACATCTAACTGCATTTACCCTAGTTACTGCACTACACTAGAGCCCATGTCCTTAGCAACCACTATAACCTGCCATTGTATGACTCTGCCTACTAGCCAGCATAATGGGGAACTTCAATATAGATTTATATGTCATATTTTCCTATTTTAATTTTTATTTTATGATCTATAGTGTTTGTGTATTGCTGCACACCACTTAAACTTGTCATATGTGTTTAAAAAGACATTGATTTCTCATTAATTACATCAGTTTTAAATGCCAATGGCCACAGTTCTGGTCATTGGCATGCCTACTGCACCTAACACATGCTTTTATTTGATTTGTCACAGCCCCTTTTTTATTTTTAAATTCCAGTACACTGTTACTAACTGCATATATTTCTCCTGCAGACATGGCTCCTACACGGATGCCTGCCTGCTTCCTGGATCAAAGATTCACCTCATTTGTATGGTTTTCACCAGCAAATGAGGTGATTTGCATTATGCAGTAGTCTCCATGTCCGGACAGTGCTGGGGGCTCATACATGCCCCCAGCCTTGTTTCCTGGATCACTCAGCATCCTGACTCCATTTTCAGGTTGCATAACTATTCCTACACAGATAATTGCTCTATGTAGGACTTATTGAATTACCCCCTTTATTAAATTTTAAATAACACAGAGAGAGAAACAGAGAATAAAAGAAAAATCAAATCTAATCAATTGGAGCAAGGGAATTCTGGAGCATGTTTAATAGAAATGTTGCATTTAGCTCTCTAATGCATATTTTTTTCAGCATTAGTTTAAATACACCACCATAAAGGAATCTAGTTCCATGCAATAATATAAGCAAAGGGGCTGGGAATATAGTGCAGCTGTTAGCATTGACACCAAGTGGTTGATTCTCCAGTTTTGTTCTCATCTGAAGGTGCTTTCTTCAAGGCAACTGCACATCCTACCTGTGTTTGTGCAACTTTTTGCTGGCAGCACCAGTTTTCCCTACAACCACAAAAGATGCCATAGATGAATTTGTAATCCTATAAATTCCCAGTAGGTATGTGTACTGTGTCACCTCCAGGCTAGATTAGTTCCTTTACCTTGTGGACAGTGAGTATAGGCTATAGCTCCCTTGTAGTCTTGAATTGGTTTAAGAGGGTAATCACAGACTGACTGAGCCACTGAATGAATAAATGTATATGTCATAGCACAACCTTTAAGTCTGCAGCATGCATCAATTTAAATACATTGGATAGATGCACTGTCTCACAATTTGCACTGTTGCCACAAAATATTAAATAAGGACATATTGGCTATAACAGCATATGCTAAATGTGCATCATTGCTCTCTCAGGTAATAACCAGCAACTGCCATATCCAAATAAGTTTTACAATTTGTAGCTGCAAATCAGAGTTATAACCACTGGCTCCTCAGGACTTTGTCTACCTTGTTGTCATATCAATAGTTTTCAATAATATCTGATCACAATAACTGAAACTTTGCCAAGATACGTTTGCTTTCACACATGGGCACACAGGTAAACACACACACACATGCACACATGCGTATATACACACACACACACACACACACACACACACACACACACACACACACACACACACACACGTACATGCAGGCATCTTCCTAGGAGTATTTTTCCAGTGCCAGTACCCCTTTTCCTATCTTTTCAGTAATGTCGCCACTAGCGAGACCATATAGGACTGTCATTGTTCACTCTTAAAATAGACTAGTAATAATAGAACTGCTTGGTAGCTATGGCTAAAATACCCAGTCTTCAAAATAGCAAAAGACTACACTTAATATTACATCAATTCAATACACAGACCCTTAAGATAATAAATAGATCATTAGATGCACGGATTTAAAACTTTACAATAAATGTTTACTTGAACTAAGAAAAATAGTAATTCACTTTGTAAAATTAAATGTAATTGTATATTGAAATATAAAGTAAACAGATTTAAACAGACAGATGGCATATTGAAAACCTCTGTTAGGTTATGTGACCCTTATACCACCAGCAGCTGAAGCTTTTACATTTCCTGGAAAATACTCTGATTTAATTTTACCATGTGTTTATGTTTCTTAATGCTGTGGAAAGAAGGAACTCCATAACACAGGGCATATTTGAAGTTCATGAAATCAATATTATATCAGAATTATGTATTCCTAGTCAAGAATGCATCTTTGACTACTTACTGTGGGCCCATGATTGCTTCCTAATTTATAAATATGCATGGAAAGTTTTCTTTATTTGTCCATTTCCTTCCTAGGATAGAGGAACTACCTGGTTGTGTCCTTGTTCTGAATTGTTCTGATTTCTGCTTGCATGTGCTGACAGTTTATATTTTAATGTCTTTCCATATGGAAGATATTGAAGTCAGTTTTTTCCCCAAACACTTTTACTGAATTATCACTTGTGACATAGGCAATTTTACATTTATATAAAAGTAATCATGCTATAATTAACAAAAACATTTTACTTCACATATATTTTATATGTCATAAAACCTAAGCAACAGTACATAAATTATTCAATATGCCTGCCTTTTTTCTTTTTTTTTTTTAAACAAGAAACATCTTTATTAAATCATTACTTACTTCATCGGCAATCATACATGATGGTAATTTCAATGAGGAATGATTCCTACAGTATCAGACTTTTTCACTTCTGCTGTATTTTTTTTTTAATTTCTCCAGTTATTTAAGATTTTAATGCACTGATCCATTTCTTAAATCAGGGAACTGTTAAGGCTGATGAAACCGATATTGTTTTGCTTAATGATGCTTGCTAAAATACTCTTCTCAACATCCACAGTATACCCAGAAATGACTCCTGTAGTACATATGATGTTACCTATACTAGTAGCATATCTAAATATGTCAGCAAATTATTATTAGTCAAGCTGCATAGTGGAATTATTTCTGTGCCTTTATTTTACATTGCTCTAGCTTTGCTTGCATATCTTGGTAGTTTATAAATGTGTCTCTAAGTGAACAGGACATAATTATTATCAGGTATAATTATTTCAGTGATTAATGCTGCTTTTGTCCTTTTTCTTCAACCATAGTATCTGGGCTTCTGGCTACAACTTTTTTTTCTCTTTTTAATGTTTTTATTAAAATATCAGATTTTAAGTTGGAACATGAGTTTGCATACATTAACAAAAAAGAAAACCTTAATAATATTTTCATTATTATCATTGTGCAGTGCACATATATTTTCTTTTTAACAAATTTCATTCACTCCAGTACTACACAGATAGCAAAATTCCTGCCATCCTTTAAACCTCACTTCTTCTTCTCCTCAGCATTACTGTACATGTACTGTTTCCACAAATTCCAGTTATTTCTATGACATTTGCTCTTTCCTCTTTCTAAAGATATCACTTGCAGTTCTTTTAACTCCTTTACAATGTTCAATACTTTCATTGCATACAATTTAGATAATGATTGTCATTTTCTAGTAATTGCTTTTTTGGCCACCTATATTATTAAACTTAGTAAGGCTTAAATATACCTAGGCAATTCAGATCCTATATGCCAGTTCAAAAGAATTGTTTACTTCATTACTGTTTGTTTCCTCCAACATTTTAAAATCTGCCATCTTCTTACATTTCCCTCAAAAAAAAAAAAAAAAACATATTTCCAACTACATCTTTCTTTCTCATCATACCTCCAACAGTTCCTATCTATATGAAAAAATGTTTATTAATTATTGACTGCAACTTCTTCATTGGATACAATACACCTGACATGTATATAAGATTAAGGGGACAAAAACATGTTTCAATGCTTGTCTCTTATTACCCACATATGTAGTCCAACACTTGCCTCTGCTTCCTTGACAGTTGGTGTTACATGGTCCCATGTAGTTCGGAGTTTTTCATTGTTACTACTTGTTTGTGGTTCATGTTTCTACTGCTCGTCAGCAACATTTTACTGTGATGTTTGCTCCACAACCCAACACAATGATCCTTTCACATTGCAATGCCTTTCAGTATGCAGGTTCTCAGTCATAAGTATATAACTAACTGTGGTGACTGCTTTCAGTTTTATACTGCAGAACCTATATTTGTCTGTATCACCCACCTTTTCTGTAGAGATTGTAAACCAGCATGTATGTAGTCAACTATATATTGAGCTGCTGTAATTAGCCTTTCATCTCTTTGTTTAAATTCACCCATCCTTAGCCATTCACGTGTCAGATCTTAATCAACATTTGGTTGTTTCATTAGATCTCTATCGTTGATAGTACAATTGTGGGCTTTTCAGTTTTGTTTTCATTCTAGGCACAATCTTTATATGCAATTCCTTTACTTTTGGCAGTTTCTGTTGTTACATATTTTGTCCATTTCTGTTTTGATTTCAATATCTGCTCCTTTCTAAAATGCTTCTGTTAATCTGAGCGAGAATGTCATCATCTTAGACTTGTTTTCTTTGTGGTTTAAAACTTTCGCTATGTTGAATATACTGATAACAGTAAACGTGTATGTAGCCCTGTGACTGTAGAAGTATACATACAGGCAGTTTTAAGTAGAACTGTACCTCCTTCAAACCAATGGATTTATAATGCTGCCATGCACTGTTTTTTATATGTCATTTGCTAAGCTTGAGAGCAGTTTTCTCATTTTCCTGCCCAGCTGATCCAACACTTTTTGAGGCCAGTCAGTTATACAAAGACATAAGTTAGAAAAGGAACAGCAAGATGATTTATAGGTCAGTCTTTATCTCCAGATACCAAGGTCTTTTTCAGTATTAGTTTTATTCTTTAGTTTTCTAAACTAAGCTTTTTTTCTCATTTGGTCATGTTGTATTGCTGAATCATTATTTACTTTTAGATATTTATCCAGTTCTTTTATACCACATCCAAGGGTAACATTTTCTTGAAGGTATCGTTTTCCTGCTATAAATGGTGCTTTTGCACATTTATCAAAGCTAAACACTACTATTATGTTATTTGAAAATTAACCATTTGTAATTGAAGTTTCACTTCCTTGCCACAAGAGCTATACAGTTGAAATGTTATATAAAAAGGTGGCTGGATTTTTTTGGTAAGGTTATTCTCTGTAAGTCAAGGTGTAGCCATAGTCTAGCCTGTTAAGTAAACAATGTAATGGGTTAAAGGCAAGGGA